>NC_133652.1:87355508-87655508 GCF_009905375.1 Apium graveolens
CCGAAACGGTGATTAAATTTAAAAAAAGTGGTTCGTGATTGCAAGAATTTATATCCGCGGGATAAATTTTATACTAAAAGTTGATGAATTAGGATCATGTCAGGATATTCGCGCTTAACTTTATAATGGGATAAATATCAAGTTCATGACTGATTGCAGCCAATGACTCAATTTGGTCACTGACTACAAATTTGACTCACTTTACTTACTCATTTAATTAAAATGTACAGGCCGTTAAAAGTCAATGAAGATTGTAACGGTCAGATCTGATGTGGCATGAACAGAGACCAATCAGCTGAGCTGTAGATGACGTGGACTGTACAACGGCTACATCTGCCCTTTATATACATATACATACAACCCATACTTGATATTTATCCCCTAAATTTTAGGGTTCTTCTTTTCCATGGCAACAACAAGCACATCAAGATCTTCTCACCCCATGTCCTCAAGAAACTCTTCTGGGTTCATTTGCGATTGTGGTGATAGGGGAAAAATGTATACGTCTTGGTCATTGAGAAATCCAGTACGAAGGTTTTATACGTGTTCTTACTCCCAAGTAAGACATTTGTGATAACATTAAAGATGATGTTAGTGAATTAATTGAATTAAAAAATTAAAATTTGAAACTTGCAGGATAGCAGGTGTGACTATTTCAATGGTATGATACGAAGTTTCGGGGAAGGAATGCTGAAGTTATCACTCATCTCAATAATCGAAGAATTTACTTAGAAGCAAAGATAGAGTTGCTCGAAGAGAAGATTGTGATGCTCGAAGAAAAAGTAGCAAAGAAGAAGGAAAAGAATAGGGAGAAGAAAGTGAAATTGGCAAGTATTGGAAGATACTAAAGATATTTGGATTGTAACTGTTGTGTTCATTGTTGTGTTGGTGATGAAGTCCCAGCAGAAGAAGAATGTGAATGGTGGATGGCTCTATGTTATGTAATTTGTATGTTAGTGGTGTGAATTTCAGTTAGTGGATGGCTTCATATTGTGTTGCCACTAATGAATTTTGTGCAATTGTAATGCATCAGTATGGCTCAGTGTCCATGTACTAGCAATATTTAAATGAATGGAATGAATGCAATTATAGCATTATGAAGATTGGTGTGAAATAAGCTGCTAATGTAGATAACTTCATTCAGTCATTACATGGTCCCAAATTTGAAACATAAGTTTTACATACTTAACCATACCAAAATAAGGTCTACTTGACCATACTTAAGACAAAAATATAGCCATCCCAGAGTTATGATTTAACTGACCATACTTAACATAAGTACATTGTTTGGACTGATTACACTAAACCCAAAAATATAAAGATTCATAATTAAAAAACCCTTAATCATCATCAAGGTTGACAGGATCATCCGCGTATTTTTAAAAAGTGAACTTTGTCTTCAACCATAATCTGTTGCTCCTCCTGGTTCTGGTTCCACCTCATCTTCATCGCTTTCTTCTTCTTCTCCAGACATGACTTCATCACCCTCTTCTTCTCCTTCTGATTCTTCATGATCTACCTCTTCCGATTCTTCATCACCTTCTTCTCCACTGTCTACTTCAGCACCTTCTTCAGCAAGGCCTTCCATGGTATTCTCTGTACTCGGTCCATCTGCTGCCATAGTAGGAGTTACATTGTGCATCACCATGTTTAAATGGTGGAGTACTAACACATGGAGTCCCATTTGACATATGGCCTGTTGACACAAACCCAGGATTAGGCATGAATAGTTTACCTCCACAAGCCTCCTAAGAGCATTTCCTGAAATGACTGAGTCCTTGGAGTAGGTTGAGTAGTCAAGGTTTCATGGTTGCTAGGCACTTTGTTGCTTTCTTTAGAAGCCTCAATCAAGTTCATCATAATGTATCATGAAGAATGTTGTCATCATAGGCTGCAAGGATGTCTTCTAGCTGACCAGCAAATTCTTCCTCCTCAATCACTGGTTCAATTTGTTTTTGCTGACATTTTTTGGCCATCCAGAAGGGCCTATCTTTTCTCTTGGTTTTGAGACTTGTTCTTCATCTGTTATTTCCCCTTCCCTTTCCCAGTAGATGCTTTAACCTTGGATGTTTCCCTTGGTTTCACCAATGACAATACCAGGTAAGGCCCTCCTTACCAGTAGTTGGTGGTTTATCAGTAGATTGATTTGATGATCCACACAAACATTCATTTTTTTTAATGGTAGAGACAATTTAGTTAAATCCCTCATGGAGACTCATCATATAATAATCTAATACCTTTCTTGAAGCTATGACCATCATTTTGGAAGTAGTACAAATCAGTTAGGCTATAATTATATTTTTCTGCATAATCTTCAAATTCCAGTACAGATATTACATCAGTGTCAACATTTTCAATTACTTCTACAGACCCCCCGACATACCCAGCATTACCCTTCACGGGTTCAACTTTAAAAACCCCACGGTGATGTAAATAAAGGGTAACCCTAGAAGACATTCCTACATAACAAAGATTATATAACTTCGATTACACACTTTTATTACAAACAAACTAAGTAAACAACAAACACGAGATGATGTTCAACTGAATAACTAAATATGGTGTCAAATAAGCACAACTCAGTATGCATGTCATACAGAAATCGTAAGTGTGTATATATATATCAATACATACCTTATACGGTGCTTTGATGATAGCAATCAGTCAGTTGTTCTTCAATCTTCCACAATCAACCCAGAAACGCAAGCAATCGATCGATTTCAAGAAAAAAGAGGATTAGGGTTTCATTTCTTCCCCTCTTTCAATTCCCGCTTCTTCTCCCTTTCTTTGACATAACTGATACTCTTTTTTTTTAATTTTTAACTTGGATAGGTGCCACTTCAGCGACAGGTGTTGCCACTTCAGCGACAGGTGTTGCCACATCAACGACAGGTGTCGTCAGATGGAAAACTTAACGTTTAACGTTAAGTCTGACCAATTTCTTCATTGACTTTTAACGGCCTGTACATTTTAATTAAATGAGTGAGTAAAGTGAGTCAAATTTGTAGTCAGTGACCAAACTGAGTCATTTGGCTGCAATCAGTCATGAACTTGATATTTATCCCACTTTATAATTATATGATTTTGATATTTTTCGCAGATTAATAGTTTGCTTACGATTGCTTATTATGACAGAACACTCGTTTAAAAATGTTAAATTTAAATCTTAATTGTTATATACTATTTGATAGTTAATAAAAGAAATTCATAACTAAAATATGAATTTATCAATTAATCTCCGGGAAAAATCTCAAATTGGTCACTGAAGTGAAGCTATAGTATCAAAAAATTGATTAATCTTATCGGGGTCTCAACCGTACCACTCTAGTAACCGATAATGATATCTCTGTTAGTTTGACCAGTTGACCAGACGGGAAGGTGACGTGGCTAACGTTTCTTGGACAGAGTGGCTCGGTGGTGTTACGTGGAATGTGAGTTAGAGCCGACAATTAAAAAATTAAACAAAAGAAAAATAAATAACAAAATAACAATTAGAAATAAAACTATATTGACCCGTAAATTACCAAATTAGGGATTAATATGTTCAATCGAAGTTTAATTGAGGTGTGAGAGAAACCCTAAATATCGAATCGAGTGCGAAAACCCCCCGGAGTTGGTTCAAATCGTCTCAAACTGAAGAGGTATGTTCAATCGAATCTCAACAACACTTATGTATGCATATTGAACTTCGATTGTTGTGTTATCTGGGTATATATGTGTAATATCATTTTGATATTTGATTTACAATGTTCGTATATATGTTGTTGAATTTAATCTGAATCTGTAAGTAATGTTGTTGTATTTAATTTGATTAATCTGAAATTATGCATTTCGTGCTCAGTTGTTGTATTTATTTGCATGTTACAGTTCAATGTCGAAGGTACATTTATACATACACCACCATGGTGATTTTGCACCTATTCCTAATGTCAAGTATGTTGGTGGTGAAGTTGATGTCCTAGAGGATTTTGATACTGATTTGTTGTCTTTTAGACATTTGGATGAGTTTGCTGGTAAATTTAGGTATCACCCTAGTGAGTTAGTGTACTTCAAAACTGATGGAAAAACATGGAAAAATGGTACAAGGTTGTTGTTTGATGATAATTCAGTGAGAGAGATGGTTGAGATACATAGAGGTTTAGGTCGAATTGATCTGTATGTGGATCATTATGAGTTAGATGAGGTGATTTATGGCACTGATAATGGGGGAGGCACTACTAGAAAAAAGACCTTAGACATCGGTTTTTAACCGATGTCTATGTAAAAAATGTATGATGTCTTCGCGACTGATGTTAAATGTATTTTCTCATAGACATCGGTTAAAAACCGATGTCTATGTAATATTACACATCGTTTCTGAAAAATTTCTGATGTCTAATTCACATTGATGTTATATAATTGTTTAATGTCGAGTTCAGAAATGTAATATTAGGACGATTAGGCCTGTTTAAAACTATAACACACAATCAATATTTATAAAATAACATCGGTTAAAAATAAAAAACCGATGTCTATATCTTATTAGACATCAATCATTTTCTAAGTACCCGATGTCAATGTTGATAATAAACATCGATCATTTTCTAAGTACCCGATGTCAATGTTGATAATAGACATCGGTTGTTTTCTAAAAAACCGATGTTAGTATGATAAATAGACATCGGGTGTTTATTTTTAAATCGATGTTATTACCCTGTTTTCATGTGCTAATATTCCTTTATTAACATCGAATATTTTATTTTTCTGATGTCTTTGTGATTTTAAGACATTGCTTTTATATGTGTAAACTGATGTTATTTATGGTTTTTTAACATCGGTTCTAATAACAATGTGATGTCTGTTTCTATTATAATTAAACTGAGCATCTCTGTTTTTGCATGAACCAGAAAACTCCATATGGTAAAATCCAATCAACCAACAATTTTTCATCCAACCAACCAACAATTTTCCATCCAACCAACCAACAATTTTCACCTCATCAACCAACAATTAACCCAGATTCAACCAACAACAGTTTTTATCCAATCAACAACCTAAAACATCTACTATAAAATTCAGAACATCTACATTAACCAACCAACAACAAATATATAGCGAAAATAGTTCTAACACATTGTCAAACATGCATCTTACAAATTCGATCATCAAGTACATTATGAAACCAGAATTTACAGTAGCGAGGCAAGGAAATTTACAATCTACATTTTGTCTTGAATGAAGTCGATAACATCACAGCGAACCTGGTCTAGCTCCTCTAGAGTGTAAGACTTGCGAGTCTTGGTCGCCCACTAAAAATTGAGTAAACCGAAAAGGGAAATCATAAAAAAAATGCATCTAAAATGCCACATTCAGTCATACAAAAATGAATGTACGGACCTTAGAAGTAAAAGAAATTTCTCTGTCCTCAATAATTTCCTTCATGTACCTCATGACCACATAACCACATTCAACCCCACCAGGCTGTTTCGGGGATCCCTGTTAAGATAAAAAAAAACTGGCTTTACAAACTGATTAAATCAAAATTCCTGTCGTACTATAAAAATTATAATATAAATTACTTACTACAAGATTCTTGATTTTAGGAGCTTTGTTACCCCTTCCTGTTTGAGAATTAACTTGTTTTATTGTCCTGCATATTATAATGACACGATGTCAAGAGTCATATTTCGAATACAAGAAATAAATGAAAACAACCTAAAAAATAAAAGGAATAATGTTACTCTGATAAAGCTTTTTCTAAATCATCAAAATGAGTTGGATGAGGCAAAGGATTGAGAATGTAAATGTCGCCATCCCATATTACGACCAGAATCCAGTGACAACTGTATTATTATAAATTTACACAAGTCAGATATTTTTTAAAAATAGCCTGAAAACCTAAAAGAAAATTAAATTAATAGATTATAATATGCATTTAAAAATACTTACTGATGATTATGTGGCAGGAAGAATATGTGATTTTGATTACCCTCTTTCAACCGACTACCAACATTTCGTTGAAAATCAGCATTCAAATTAAAGTTGGCGCCAGGATCAAAAAATCCATACAGGACCACATCATCATTCTTGCGAACCCTCTTAATTGTACTATGCAAATGCCTATACAAATGTGGGAGAAATTAAAATTACTAGCAGACCAGTTGTGCGATAATTCAAACAGAACCTATAACCACGAAAATAAATTACTTACGCCATATACGCAGATATCGCAGCTTGTCCAATCATGTCAAACTCTAACAATGCTTTTAAATTCTCATGTAATATATATATTGTCTTCTCAACTCCAAACATATCGGAATCACATGGAATAGGGATAGATTCCCCGCTGGCTTTCATAAATGTCGTAGCATGTTTGTACAATACCTTGTTCTTTGACTGCGACACATCTCTTTTCTTTTTCTACAAAAAAATGAAAGAATATAAGTAGAAATTTATTCACCTAATTAACCCCTATTTTTCAACTTTTATACAACTTTAGCAACCAACAAGCACATGTAAATACCACAATTGTCCGTAGGCTGATTAAATTTCGAGGCCATGCCAAGTGTGAACCATTGGCTTCACGAACATGTTCAATTTCACCAGGTATAGGCACGGGAACTAAAGCATCTGGTTGGATATGTCCATCAACCGACACACGAGCATGTCCAGGCTTCAGGGGCACTCCATGAACCGAAACATTCATTTCATCATCTTCGAAAACAGTACCAAAAGCAACCTTATTTTCGATGCTATCCACCGAAAGCTCACAAATTTGTGGACCCTATAATTGTAAGGAGTAAATTATATAATTACTCTATAATTTGAAGAACCGTATAATTAAAATAATATATGTGAAATGTACCTTCTTTTCTGATGGAGGGGGTTGATCATAAGCAAGACAATCATCATTCACCAATATTTCTTTTGCTTTTGGTTCTCCTTCAACTGGTTGGCAACTTGCTCTCTCCGAAAAATTCGGAGACTGCTGATTAGATCCTGTAAACAATGACTTGAGCTCAGCCATTTCCCGCCTTGTTCTTACCAACTCCTCATGTAGCACTCTATCACGGGCCAACAACTCCGCCTTGGTAATTGCAGGTTTTCTCTCTTTCGGCAGATTAAAGAACATTTTTGGGGTGACGAAACCTCCAACTCCTCGAACCCTGCCTGAATGCTCAGGAGTTCCGAGTGCCGTAGTCAACACATCATCAGTTCCAGATGGTACGAATTCACCCTTCTCCTTCTTTTCGAGTAATTCATCCTAATGCAGATATGAATACACATCAGATCTTAGGGACATATTATGAATAATGAAGGAATAAACAGATTTCTCATTATAATCTGTTTTTCTCGATTAAATGCAGTTTTTTCATAATTTTTACTTACAATTCTGGCAAATACTGCTTCTTTATCTTCATCAAGTTCCTCATCATCTAGCTTTGACTTTCGAGCCTTTTTCTAAAATATTGCCCGATCTGGTTTCTCCTCGGGCTTCAGTTTGCCTTTCTTTATCTGTTTAAGATGAGAAAAAATTAAAAGGTGTTTTATTTGTTGAAGATGAGAAAAAATTATAGCTAGGTTCTTACTTCATCCTCTTGTAAACTAATGTAACCCTTCCTTGACAAACGATGATGATATTTTCGATTATGCACTCTTTCGCTCTGCAGGGTGCGTAGTTTTCGCATCATACAACGAATAATTATATCCAAGTAAATATTCTAAATCTAAAAAGGGTACACTGGCAAAGAAAATGCATCCATACCAGCCACTTATCACCTGTCCTCTGCGTGATAAATCTCGTCCAAGCTTCTTGACCCACAAACCGATAATTTTTTGGAGGCCTCTTCAGTTTCTTCTTTTTTTCAGCATATGGCATCACGTGTTTAGTTGTTAAATCAGTTTTAAACTGTCTCCACTTCTCTCCTGCAGACTTAAGCACCATAACCTCACTTTCCGGAGCAACTTTAAATGTACCCTATGGACAATAAAATACACAAGTTTATAAGGCTTAGATAGTAGTACTAAAAATAAGTTGTGTGTGTCAACTATAATTTAATACCTTAATATCAAGCCATAATTTATCTTTCAATTCCCGATCCACATTTGGCCAGCTGTCAATGTCAATAGGAATCATAGTTCTTGCCAGGTGCCCTATGTAGGACTGTAAGGTACACCTAGTATCTCCGACAGGAACTCCAAACTCATTGTATCTGATTTTAAATCTCTTGCCCTGGGCCTTCCTTACCAATACTTTTTTAAGAGAGGAAACACCTCGTGCAGCTCCCAACCTTCTTTTCGCAGAATTAGAATTAGTTGTTGTTTCTTGTTCAGACTGTTGCTTTTCAGTTTGAGGTTCACTTGGTGCTTGTCCATCCTGATCACAGTGCTCTTCAACCTCCTGATCACAATGTTCTTCGACCTCTTTAACTTTTTTAGATTTGCTTTTGTTGGTTCTCTGTTTCTTTGCCATTTTTGTCCTTCACTCTGAATAATAAAACAAGAAATAATTAGTCACTGAATAAATGAAACTCTACATGAATTAAAATACATTCAAAATTACATATGCATGAATAAAAATGCATTCAAAATTACAACTGGAAAATTTCAAAACAAATACAAAAATAAAATACAAAAAAATTATAAAAGAAAAATTACAAAAGAAAAATGCATTAGTCACTATAATTCATTTACTCAAAAAAATTACAAAGGAAAATTAAATATGCTGATTAAATTATAATAAGCAAAAAGTACAGAGAGCTAAATTAACAGGATCATTTTTTAACCCAAATTCCCTCAACATTAGGCCTAATACTATACGCAACATCTTCATTGGTCACATCAGAAGCAGGGATGTTAGAGCAGAAGGGAGGATGTTCCATGATCGTGTCACCCAAATCATCGTCGTTATACAACTCTTGATAGTCTCTAGTTGTGGAAGTTAACACGATCGACCAAGTAGGATCAACCAGATCTTTAATGTAAAACACCTGGTTGACTTGGTCAACAGAGACATATTTATCCTTCTTATGGCCTTGTCGATTGAAATCCACAAGTGTGAAGCCAAGATCGTCGATCTTTATGCCTTTATCATTCTCTGCCCATTTACACAAGAAGAGTGGAGCTTTGAACTCATGGTAATCCAACTCCCATACTTCCAAGATTATGCCATAAAAGGTCATATCACTCTCAATGGGGTTTAAATCTTTCGCACTGGACACCTGGACTGCCTTAGCAACCACAGAAACTCCACTGTTTTGAACAACCCGCGCATCATCTCGGTCTTTCGTAAAGTATCAGACTCCATTGACTGAAAAACCTTGATAAGTTAAAACAGAAAATGATGGTTTTTCAGCGAGCCATCGTATCGTCTCTGAAACAGCATCGGGATTTCCCTTCATTTCACTACTTACCTATACATAATATTATATAATAAAAAAATCCATCAGTTGCAAACTACAACTAACAACTATTTAAGTAGACAATACACAAAACCTACTTTTTTTTTCAAACCAATCGGCAAATAGCCGATTGTGCTCTCCCATGAGCCAATGAACACTTTTTTTCTTCCCTCGGTAAATTTCATCCAAATACTCCTTGTGCATTCTGAGAATATGCATAAATATTAGAAATAACCCACAAAAATTACATCTTCAAACAAATAGGACAAGTTAATAAAATAAACGTACACGATATAGGGATACACTTCATCATTGTTTTGAAGGACATGCAGATGAGCCTCATCTCGCTCTTTTTCTTCCACGACCTCTAGTCCATTATCGCGGCAGATAATGGACCAGATTGCTTGCCTTGCTCAACTGGAATGCTGGCAGTTGTACAAGTCTGGCTCATAAATTCTGTGCAGAATTCTACTGATTCTTCTTTAAGGTAGCTTTCTGCCATACAACCTTCAGGATAATATCGGTTTCGTACGTAGCTCTTTAGCACTTTATTGAATCGTTCGAAGGCATACATCCATCTATAAAATACCGGTCCACATAAACGCACTTCTAGGACCAAGTGGACAATAAGATGTAACATTACATCAAAAAATGATGAAGGGAATATTTTTTCTAGATCGCATAAGGTTATTATTACATCTGACTGTAATTTATCGAGTTTCGAGACATCGACAACTTTGCTGCATAAAGCATTAAAAAAGAAGCACAGTCGTATGATTGTGACCCTAACATTTTTCGGAAGAACGGATCGAATGGCAACAGGGAGGAGTTGTTGGAGAAGGATATGGCAGTCATGGGACTTAAGCCCGTATATCTTCAAATCAGACATGGATACACAATTTTTTATGTTTGATCCATGTCCAGAAGGAAGTTTCATAGACAAGAATGAGTTCAACACTTTCTTTTTTTCAACCTTCGACAAAGTAAAAGGGGAAGGAGGCAGATAGGTCTTCTTTTCTCCTACTTAAGGAGCTAAATCATGTCTAACACCCATATCAATCATATCACGACGTGCCGCCTCACTATCAATTGACTTTCGCATATTTAATAACGTCCCAAGCAGATTATCACACATATTTTTCTCGATCACTACTAGAAAAAGTAGAATAGACATCACCTCTTAGACATCGGTTGCTTTTCTGACCGATGTAAAAGGTGTTTTCTACATCGGTTTTTGACAACCGATGTCTTTTGTTGTTATAAACATCAGTTGTTTAGCACAACCGATGTTATATGTCTGTTTTAAAAAAATTAATTAACGCACCTTCCCCGTTCCCCCCTTAACCAAATTATTCATTCCCTCCAAGTGTTTCCCCCCCTTAAAATCAAAAACTGAAAACTGAAAACAAAAACAAACAAAAACATTTTATCTCTCAGTTCATCACTCTCTCATCTCTCATTTTATCTCTCTCCCAGCTCTCATTTCACTTTCCTGTGTAGATTTCACCTTGCTGCTCTCATCAAGGTTGCTCTCATTTCCCTCATTGCTCTCGTAGATTTGGGGGTTTCATTGCATTAAGTCAAAGTCGGAGTTGAAGTTCAACTCAGAGTTTAAGGTTGTAGTTCAAGTCGGAGATTGAAGCTAAGTTGGAGGTTAAAGCTTGAATTAGGTAAGTTTTAAACCCTAATTTCAGAATTGGGGGTTTCAATTTGAAACCCTAATTTTTTAATTTTTAATTAGTTTAAGCTTAAACTATCTGCATCTGCTTGTTTGAGTTGCTTGTTACATATTAGTTGTTTGTCATATAGCAGACCCTAATTTGCTTATGCCTTTGTCTTTGTTTATTTTATTTTGTATAAATGATAGGATTTTTGTTGCTCTTTTCTCTGTTTTCTCTAGAAAATGCATGTTATTTTCAGTTAAATAATGTAAACATTATTTTATAGTAAGGGGATGATAGACGAAATTCGCTTTTTATTCTGTATATGTTGTTACAGCATATATTTTACATATAAAATGACAGGAAGATGGTTCTGTGTAGAATTTATAGTATAATGTAAACATCTTTCATCTATTGATAGTATAATGTAAACATTAAAATGCATGCCCTGTCTTGTACTACCAAATCGATACAAGCAGATTACTGAAAAGGATAATGACATTACCTTTTCAGTAATAAAAATCAACTTTGATTTTTGATGTCATACTTGGAATAAAAAATTTTATAAAAGAACACTTCACCAACACATACATATGGTGCTTATAAAGAAAATAATTACCTGGTAGAGAAGAAGGGTTACCTGGGAGGAGTTAGAAAAGCAGAAGTGGTTGGTTTGGGAATGTAATCTTTGAGCAAGTACTTAATAAACCCACTAAAAGTTCTGATTCTTGTTTGAGAAATGATAGTTAGCATGTGAATAGAGTTTTCTTGGCCTATGGAAGCTAATTCTTTATGAGCATCGGCGTCGGGTGGTGGTTAATTATGCTCATTACAAATTATATTAATTTGCTATGTTTATTGTCTAGTGGCGTGCTCAGCTTTGTTCTGTGTTTCGTTTCATCATTTTAATCAATCAGTGTCGTGTTCTGCTTTGCCGGTAATTATACATAATAATACATATATATTACTAATTGTACGTTGTTTTTTTGAAATATTTGATATGGAAATTAGGTAGGAAATAGGTTATCCTACGAATATGGAGAAAGATTGGATTTCAAAAGAGAGGGATTTGTTGGAATATGAAGTCGGGGTTGAAAAGTTTTTGATTTACGCCGAAGAAAATTGTAAAAATCCTAAAAAAATACCTTGCCCCTGCTGTAAATGTGTTAATTTCAAAAAAATTTCGGTCAAAGTAATAAGGGGTCATCTCTACGAGAATGGTTTTAGTCTTGGGTATATTGATTGGATTTGGCATAGATCCAAGACTGGTAGGTCGTCTGTTGGTAGCACAGTGCCTCCTCATGAAGAGGAGCAGAATGCAGATGCATTTAAATCAGCCTTTGAAGCTGCATCAGAAGCGGCTGCTGCATCGGAAGCGGCGGCTGCTGGTGCTTCACAAGCTGCTGTGGTTTGTGAAGCAGCATATCGTAATCCGGGGGGTAAATCAGGGGGCGATGACTACGATAAAGACTCGCATGATTTTAAGAGGTTTGTGGCCGATGCTCAACAACCTTTATTTGAGGGCAGCGACTTCACAAAATTAGATTCGGTGTTAAAATTACATAACTGGAAAGCGAGATTCGGTGTGAGTGATAGCGCATTTAGCGATCTTCTCTCTACAGTTGGCTCATTCCTACCTCAGGATAATGCATTACCTGTTAACACATATGAAGCAAATAAGACTCTTTCGAATTTAGGCCTCGAGTACACAAAATTCCACGCGTGTCCCAATGAATGTGTTCTATACAGGGGTGTAAATGAGATTGCTTCGGAGTGTCCAGAGTGCAAGCTATCTCGCTGGAAGGTGGGTAAGGATGGTAGAGAAAGGTATAAAATCCCGGCAAAAGTTATGTGGTACTTTCCGATCATCCCGAGATTTAAACGGATGTTTAAATCTTCTTCGACAGCTGAGTTGTTGACATGGCATTCCAACCAAAGAATTCATGATGGCCAGATGCGCCACCCTGCCGACTCTCCTTCTTGGCGGAATATCGATTACAGGTGGCCTGCCTTCGGAAGTGAGCCAAGAAATCTTCGACTAGCTTTGTCGGCTGATGGTATTAACCCACATAACAATGGGCTGACTAATCGGTATTCTTGTTGGCCGGTAGTATTGGTAACATATAATCTTCCTCCGTGGTTATGTATGAAGAGGAAATTTATGATGTTAACTATATTGGTCTCCGGTCCACATGAACCAGGTAACAACCTTGATGTGTTCTTACAACCGTTAGTTGATGATTTGAAAAAGCTTTGGGAAGAAGGTGAACCGAATGTATACGATGCCTTCACAAAAACTTTTTTCACTTTAAGGGCGACTTTGTTATGGACGATTAACGATTTCCCGGCATATGGTAATTTGTCTGGTTGTGTCAACAAGGGTTATTTGGGTTGTCCAGTGTGTGGTGATGATACCGTTGCTAACTATTTACCTTATAGTAGGAAAATATGTTACCAAGGTCATCGTCGGTATTTGCCTAGGCATCATCCATACAGGAAGAAGAAGGCAGCCTTTAATGGTCAACAAGAGTTTGGACAGCCAAGGCAACCCCTTTCCGGACAAGAGGTGTTGGCACAACAAGAAAAAATTAAATTTTCTTATGGAAAGGAAGTAAAGAAGTCGAAGAAGGTGGACTGTGCTTGGAAGAAGAAGTCAGTATTTTTTGAGTTGGAATACTGGAAATTCCATCACGTTCGTCACTTGCCTCGATATTATGCATATTGAGAAAAATGTGTGCGATAGTCTAGTTGGGACGTTACTGAATTTAAAACACAAGTCCAAAGATAGTGAGGCATCTCGGCTAGATATGATGGAAATGGGGGTTAGAACTGATTTAGCTCCAGAAGTAGGAGAAAAAAGAACTTATCTGCCTCCTTCTAGTTTTACTCTAACAAAAGCTGAAAAAAGAAAAGTGTTGAAATCACTCTCATCAATGAAGTTGCCATATGGGCATTCCTCAAACATCAGAAATTGTGTATCCATGGAAGATTTAAAGATATTTGGGATGAAGTCTCACGACTGCCATGTACTCCTTCAACAATTACTCCCGGTCGCAATTCGTTCTGTACTTCCGAAGAATGTTAGAGTTAGCATAATAAGACTCTGCTTCTCTTTCAACACTTTGTGCAACAAAATTGTTGACGTATCAAAACTTGATAAATTGCAAGCTGATGTGGTATTAACCTTATGTGAGCTCGAAAAAATATTTCCGCCTTCTTTTTTTGATATAATGATACATCTAATAGTACACCTGGTCAGGGAATTGCGTTTATGTGGACCAGTTTTCTATAGATGGATGTATCCATTTGAGCGTTTTAATAAAGTGTTGAAAAGTTACGTGCGAAACCGTTATTTTCCAGAAGGTTGTATAGCCGAAGCATACTTGAAAGAAGAATCTGTAGAATTTTGCGCTGAGTTTTCTAGAAATAGTTTGACAACTGCCGGACTTCCGAAGGACCAAGGCAAACTTTCTGGTCCATTATCGGCTGCAACAGTTAAATCTGTTGAAGAGAAAGAACGAGATGAGGCGCATTTACACGTCCTCTTAAACAACAGTGAAGTGTTTCCATATGTTAAGTAAGTCACTTTTCTTTTTCTTTTATTGATTAATTTTGTATAAGCATTATTTTAGTTTGTAACCAAAAAATTTATGTATTTTCAAAGGATGCATAAGGAGTTGCTTGAAAAAATTTATGAAGGAAAAAAAAAGACTATTCAGTGGATGATTGGGGAGCATAATAGGCTATTTGCTGATTGGTTTGAGAACAAAGTTATGACTGAATTTAACGAGAAAGTCGAAGGTGTTTCTGAAACGATAAGGTGGCTAGCAGGAAAACCATCATTTACTGTTTTGACTTATGATGGCTATCTAGTTGACGGAATCCGATACTTAACAAAGGAGCGAGACGATGCTAGGGTTGTTCAAAATAGTGGAGTCTCGTTAGTTGCTAAGACTGTCCAAGTTTCTAGTGCTAAGGATTTAAATCCCGTAGAGAGTGATATGACATTTTACGGGAGGATTGAAGAAATATGGGAATTGGATTACCACTCATTTAAAGCCCCGTTGTTCTTGTGCAAATGGGTAGACTGTGACAGAGGCGTCAAGGCTGATGAACTTGGCTTCACACTTGTGGACCTTAGTCGACATGGCCACAAGAATGACAAATATGTGTCCATTGATCAAGTGAAACAAGTTTTCTATGTCGAAGATCCCGTTGATTCCAACTGGTCAGTCGTATTGACCTCAACAACTAGAGACTATCACGAGATATACAATGATGATGATCTTGGAGACACAATTCTAGAAAACCCTCCATTCTGCTCTAACATCCCCATAGTTGATTCTGGTGTTGATGACGACGAAGAGTCTAATGCTGGCAATAAAAGAAAGGATGGCGAAGGAATCTGGCTGAAGAAGCGATCCAAGGATTAAAAATTTGTTGTATGATATGTATGAAATGCTAAAAATATGATATAATTACTTGGAGTTTTATTACTTGGAGTTTTATTATGAGTGTAAGTATTAGAATTTGTAGAAGCAATTGATAAAAATATGTAAATGCTTTATGTGTTCTGCTGTATGTTGTTATACGTTGAAAAGGCGATTGTGTAGTTAATTATATATCTTGCATTAGATGTGTGTTGTGCTAGAATGATTATGATAATCCTAGTATGATGATAATCTTATCTATTATTCCTACTCCTTTTGGTTAATGCAGGAAATATGGTAAAGAAAGGAAAAAAATCTAAAAAACAGTCTAAAGAATCATTGGATGAAAATCACATTGTTCCAGCGGACACCATTGTTCCAGCGGTACCAAATCCTGACCCGGTTGCTCTAGCGGACACCATTGTTCCCCAGCAGACAGCTCCACAACCCACTGAAAGTACTACACAATCTACCAAAAGCAGGACATCTGGAGCAGCACGAGGCGTTTGTGCTATGCACAAAGTGGTGATGAAGAAAGCGCGGGGAGAGAAATTGAATTTGCGGTTCAATCGAGTTGCAGTTCCAGTTGGAGACGAACGACACAAACTGCAGTCCTACATAGGTATGCTGGCAAGGACAATGGTGCCAATTGACATTCCGACTTGGCCAAAGGTTGACCCTGAACTGAAACAAAAAATATGGAATGATCTTGAGGTATGTCATTTACAATCGCAATTGACATTAATCTCATGGTTTTTATTTAAAAAAATTTGCACTGTCTGAACTTGTTAAATTTGTGCTTCAGGATACGTTCAAACTGATTCCTGAAAGTCGGAAGAGGATTCTACAGTCGGCAGGCGCAAAATGGAGAAATTTTAAGGCTAAATTGACAGCGAAACATGTGATGCCTTTTGTTGGGCAGAAGAAGAAGCTACAGAAGCCACCAAGCAATATGCTTTTGTCGGGAAGAAAGCATGGAGACGATTTGTTGCAGCTAGAGTCACAAAAGAGTGGGAGGTATGCATTACTTACATATATATATATATATATATATATATATTTAAATTTAGGACCATATTTTTTTTTGATTTTTTGGGAGTAGATTTAATTGTAAAAATACAGTAATCAACAAGATTTATTTTGTATACAGGAAGAGAATAAAAAACAGAGTGAAAGAGTGGGACAACGGAAATATCCACACCGAGTGTCAAGAAAAGGATACATCGGATTGGAAGAAGAAGAAGTAAGAGTCTTATCATTTTTCTTGTAGTATTCATATTTTCAATTTTATGAATGTATCTTAATTTTTGTAGAAACGCTCGGGGAGCTTGGAGCCTGAAGAAAGGCCAGATAGGGCAATTATGTGGAAAAAAGCCCGTATGACAGAAGATGGGACTCTTGACCCAGAACTGGCAGAAAAAATTCAACAAATTGTAAGACTTATTATAATTTTTTGCTTCTTTAATTTTCCAATCATACCTAATTACTCTCATGGTTTTAACAGGATTCCTTACTCGAAAGCAAAGAAATGGTGAATTCAAGCCGGATGGAACTAATGATGTACTCACCACTGTATTGGAAACTCCCGAGCATGCGGGAAGGGTTCGTGGGGTTGGAAACTTCATACCTCCAACATTGTACTTCGATTTACCGAAACAGACAAGAAATCACGTTACCAAAGAGCAGTTTCATAATCTTGAGTTGCAAATTACTGAGTTGAAAGCTTTGGTTGCTGGGGGCAATCTACATTCACCAATGTCTGAAAAAGCAAGTTGTCCTGGGGTAAAAGAACAAGAACAAGAACAAAAGAACAGAAGGAAAGTTGCAAAAGATTTGATGGAAGATGAATTGATGACCGTTGAGGATAAGATGGTGCAGATTTTGTTGTTATTATTCCTCCTCCTGGTCCACCGGGACAAAAGGTATACAATTACAGTGTATACTTGATTGATTTCTATGATAATATTGCATGTTATTAAATTGTTTGAGCCAATAGTGTCTATTTTGATTTATAATTATAAACTATAGGGTCCTCACAAATGTGAAATGGCAGTGGAGAGCATTGATAACAAGGTAGCTTTGGTGTTGTTTTTGATGACGGAGATGGAATGAGTAGAGCGGTTCATGGAGTGCCTCTAGAACCAGGATTTGTTCGTGTTGGGGTGGACGGAAGCATCCAGGATGATGCTTTGGTGCCTGTTCCTGTGGTTGGTGAGATAGAAACCGTCCAGCAAGCCATCGGTTCTCATTTGGCATGGCCCAAAGACATGATCATATACACCTCCACTACTGGTTCCGAGGTATATAATTTAATTACAAACCAAGTGTCATTATTTTTAGGAGGTTGTACAAATTTGCACTAAAGTGAATAATACCGGTTATATGCTTAAATATTTATTTACAGAAAAGGAAAAATGCGCGGAATGTGAGTGAGGTGCAAAGAATGCATAATGCATTTAATTCTGTGAAGCCAAAGGACAATGTGCCTCCTCGCTTTAGGCTTTTGTACAAATTTGCATCGACAGTGATGAAGGAAAGTGGAAATTCGACACCGGTTCCATGTGATTTTCAAATCTTTGGAATTGAAAGAACTATATATTTGCTTCATGAGAACATACTTGAATTGCTAGAGTTTAAAATGATTGGACAGTCTGCTATATCAACATACATGGCGTAAGCTTCTTTTTATACTTTTTTAAATCTGGTCTCATTTTATATAGTAATGATCTATTTACAGAAAATGTAATTTGTATTTTTTTTATTTTTTAGGTATTTGTATTCAGTGTTTCGGGATAGGCCGGGTAGAGATTGTCATCGATGTTTGCTTTTCTTCATCCGTCCACATACAAGTTGAATGATGAATTTAATGAATATGTTGTGCAAAGGCTGAAATATGGAGTTCTTCGGATGAACTTTATGCCTTATAACTACAAGTATGTCTCTTTTTGTGCGTCCTATTTTAAAATATTGTATGGCCTTGATTAGTCATATAGTTGTTGGTAAATTAATTATAATGTATATAAAATTGTCGGATATGTATTTTTTAAATTACATTTTGCTCACTTTAATTTGTTTATAATGAAAACAGTTTACATTGGATTTTAATTGTGTTTTGGGAATCAGAAATTTTCATCCTTAGAATCCATTGCTCATTCATCCTCATCCCAGGACCTTGAAAAGGCTTTTAATGCTGTAATTTTTTACTTCAATTTACAATTATATATTGATGTAATCGGTAATTGCTTGGATTTGACACTGTATTTTATAATTATAACATTTACAGGGCAGTGAGATCTTATAATGCTCAAGAAGGACGGGTAAACAAGAATCCCAAAATTAAAAACCTTGTTGTGAGTATTTAGTCGATTTTTTAAATTTTTCATTTTTGTAAAATATGGAATTATGATTAATCTTCGATGTCACTAATTGTCAACAATTTATTGGAATGTATAGGGATGCCCTAAACAACTAGGTGGCACAGAATGTGGATATGTGGTCATAGCGATATATGAAAGATTTAATTGAGGACCAGGAGATGAAGCTGCTAGACAAGGTATATTTTTTACTTTTCTTAATTCTATGAATATTATTTTCAGTTGGTTGAGGAATGACATAGGTTTATTTGTGTTTCCAGTGGGCCTCCAAGAGTCGCAAGTCTATACAGAGGAGGACCTTGACATCGTTCGCTATGAGACGCTTGATTATATCCAATCCATCATGTAGTTGTTGGCGACTCTAGCTTGGCGACTGGTACCTATATTGCAATCTGAAAACACCTTTATTTTGGTTACATGTATTCGGATTGTAACTAGTAATTAGAAAAGATTATGGATGAATGTCTAGTACTTCATGTTTGGCGGTTTAGATTTGAAACTATGTAGCTAGTATGGTGGGATGATAATTTGGATGTTTGAGATTGGGATGTTAATTTGGATGGTTGGAGGATTGAATGATAGTTTGGTAAATATTGGAGCTGAATTTGGTTGTTACATGGCAATTGCTTGGTTTTCTGGCAATTTTTTGCATCTGTGTTCTGATTTTTGCATGGATAAAACAGGTGATCAGACATCATTTATACAAACCAACTGATTTTAAAACAAAGCATTTATCATCATTTTTTGACATAAAACTGGTGTTAATGTAATACTATAAACATCTGCTACAAAATAAAAAAATGATGTCTATCAAAGCTTGATACATCAGTTCTAGTGACCATTGACATCAGTAAAAACCGATGTTAAAGACTACAGCAAAAAAAAAACTTGAAACAAAAAACTGATGTTATTAAGCATCATAGACCATCAGTTTGTCAAAAATAGACATCAGTTACCAATGAAGAACCGATGTCAAAGGTACTATTAACATCGGTTGTTTGATGAAAACTGTTGTTACTGGTACTAGTAACATCAGTTATTGTTTAAATTGAAAGATTTTGCTTAGCTCACATATATTTAAATTGATAAAAATATCATATTATGATGATATATGAAGATTAGATATGCATGGGAAATTTAATATCAAGATATAGAAATCGGTTTTAAACTTGGAACTGATGTTTTATGCTCAATTTAACATCAGTTTAAAACCGATGTTAAATGGGGGGTCTTTAACATCACCCACGAAGACATCGGATTTTTACATACATAGACATCGGTTTTTAACCGATGTCTATTGACGTTTTTTCTAGTAGTGGATGTGCATAACATCGAGACAGTGGCGAACATGATGATATTTCCAATATTCTAACTCAAAGAAAATAGATTTTTTCTTCCATGGACATTCCACCTTCTTCGAATTCTTCACCTCTTTTCCAAAACAAAAATCAATTCGTTCCTGACGCGCTAACACTTCTTCTCCGGAAAGGGGTTGACATGCGTTCCCCAACTCTTGTTGTCCGTTAAAGGCCGCCTTCTGCCTCCTATAAGGGTGCTGCCTAGGCAAATAACGACGATGACCTTGGAAGCACATCTTCCTACTGTGACTTAAATATTTAGCCACAGTATCGTCACCACAAATTGGATAACTCTTATAACCCTTATTCATGCAGCCTGACAAGTTTCCATATGCTGGAAAATCATTTATAGTCCACAATAAAATTGCTTTTAGAGTGAAATATGATTTACTATAAGCGTCATAAACGTTTGGTTCACCTTCTTCCCAAAGTTTTTTCAGATCATCAATCAACGGTTGTAAATAAACGTCGATGTTATTTCCCGGCTCATGTGGACCAGGAACTAAAACTGATAACATCATGAACTTCCTTTTCATGCATAACCACGGAGGAAGATTGTACGTTACCAACACTACTGGCCAGCATGTATATCGATTGACTAACCCATTAGTATGCGGGTTGATACCATCCGCTGATAAAGCCAACCTAATATTCCTAGATTCACTACCAAAGGCAGGCCACCGGTAATCGATATTCCTCCAAGAAGGAGAGTCGGCCGGATGTCGCATCTTGTCATCATTTATTCGCTGATTTGCATGCCAAGTCATGAGTTCAACAGTAGAGGGAGATTTAAATAACCGTTTAAATCTTGGAATTATAGGAAAATACCACATGACCTTGGCTGGAACATTGACCCTAAGTTGGCCATTCTTCCGTACTTTCCAACGTGACAGCTTGCAATGAGGACACTGAGAAGCATCAGAATGTATGCCCCTATACAGTATACAATCATTGGGACACGAATGAATTTTTAAATACACTAGACCTAAATCGGATAAAGTTTTCTTTGCTTCATATGCGTTAGGAGGCAACACATTATCTTTGGGAAGGATCGAGCCAACTGAAGAGAGTAGCTCAGTAAAGGCAGTGTCGCTAATACCAAACCTAGCTTTCCAGTTGTGCAATTTTAACATTGACTCTAACTTTGTGCACTCGCTGCCCTCAAACAACGGTTGTTCCGCATCAACAACAAACCTCTGAAAATCATATAAATCCTTATCGTAATTACCCGAATTAAAAGCCGCTTCACAAACTTCAACAGTTTCTGATGCAACAAAGTGCTCTATAGGTTGGTCTGAAGCAGGACGTGTACTACCTATAGAAGACCTAGTACTCCTAGTAGATTTTTCTTCATGCCAAATCCAATCAACATACCCCAAACTAAAACCATGATCGTAGATATGTCCCCTTATGATTTTGGTTGAGAATTTTTTAAAATTCACACATCGACCACATGGACAAGGAATTCTTTTAGGATCTTTACAATTTTCTTCAGCAAAAATCAAGAATTATTCGACGCCAATTTCAAATTCTAAAGAATCCCTATCTTTCGATATCCACGACTTATCCATAAATGAAAATGTATGACCAGCAATCTAGCAACCTAACCACCTGATGGTCATTTCAACATCAAACCGCGAATTAATCAATACAAGTGCACATATTCAAGTGCACATAAACAAAACCAAGAAAGTCAACATTGTTTAACTAGCATAATCAATACAAGTGCACATATTCAAGCGCGAATTAATAAAAAACATGCCCTTAAAAAATTGAAAGATTTTACACAAATGACAACTAGTACATTCATGGCATCTCATCTATTAAAAGAGAACGATACACTAAATCTGATACATAAACAACAATCCAAATCAAATAATGTATACATAAATAATGACAGATCGGTTACTGGTGAATCCCTTCCTACATAATGTATATAAAAAAAGGAAAAAAATAAACGAATAAGAATTTCTAACCTCCTTCTTGAAGTAAAATGTGCAGGCACTGTCAAATTCCGAGACTTGATGAGATAATCTGCAAATGGACAAAATCGAATTTAAAAACATACTATTACTTAAAACTTTAAACGGACAAAAATCAGAAGATATCAACCAGAAAAGAAAAATACATGCAAATATCAAACCTAATTAATATATTTAGGCAAACCTAAATATATATACACAAGAACACAAACCTAATTTATGTTAAAAAAAATGCAGATTTATATAAATATATATACATGCATATTTAAAACAACTCAAGAAAAAATATAAAATTAGAGTACAAACCTTATTTGGCTCAATGAATCTCAAAACCTGTTCAAAAAGGAAAAAACCCATTAAAATTTATGAACAAACCCTAATTGAACAAATGTAACCTAATCGAATATACAAACCTAAATGAACAAACATACCTGTTCAGAAATTCGGGTTTCTCGTAGATGGATTTTGATTAACTGATGGTGTTCTTCAATTTGGGGTTTAATTAAAACCTATGTACTTATTATAAACTGATATGGTGTGTGTGTGAGATAGAGAGAGATGGAAGAGAGAGAGGGAGAGAAGCAGAGAGATGGAAGAGAGAGGGAAAGAGAACCAGAGAGAGTGAGCTCAGAGAGAGAGAGAGAGCAGAGAGAGTGAGAGTGGGAGAGAGAGCAGAGAGAGTGAGAGAGAGACAGGAAAAATAATTAGGGGGGAGAAACGGTTTTTTTTTGGTTAAGGGGGGGGGGAATATTTGGGGAATAAGGGGGAAAAGTTTCCGCGTTTTTTTTTTAATTTTTTTTAAGTTAACCATCGACAACGGTTGTAAAATACAACCGATGTCTATAAAACAAAGACATCGGTTATATAGAAAACCGATGTCTAACTAACGGTTTTCATTTTTGAAAAATAAGTATAGACATCGGTTATTTTCTGGACCGATGTCTAAAACAATAAGTAACATCGGTTTTAAAATAACCGATGTCTAAATGAACTTTAACATCGGTCGTCTGAGCAACCGATGTCTAAGGACCGATGTCTATTGACAGAATTCTAGTAGTGATATCCTTAGTTTTATATTTTTTTTGTTTATGTCTATGGAAAATTATCCAATTCCCAGATAGCCCTTTTTCGATATTTGTCAAAGTTGAAGTTAGCTATGTCTAGTGTGACCTAAACCTTAGTAATCAGGACCACGTTTTTAGTACGCTAGAATTATTTTAGCTACATAAAAATTTTCCAGGGTAAGAAGTACTCTTACTTTTGAAACATCAGGAACCATCAGCACAATATCATATGACTTGGAAATAGCAATCACCTGATATTGAATATATATAAATAATTACAGTAATGTCTACAATACTTGAAAGTTATAAACTTACAAGAACTATGACCCACCAAAATTTATGCATCAAGTACTTGGCTCCCACGCCCCTTGCCTTCAGAAGCACCTTCAATTATTCCAGGAAGATCAAGAAGTTAGATTTTGGTATCATTATAGTGGATAATTACAGGAATGCAAGTTAAAGTTGTGAACTCATATGATGCAGCTTCCGAGTATGTCCCTGTGAGCAAGGACCGTAGACTTCCCCATACTGTATATAAACAGAAAATCAGGATGGTTGTGCGTGATAGTGAAAGTAATTATGTACATAATTCTAAATAATGTTGCATGCCTCATATCCCAAATCCCAAAGAGTATAACAAGATAAAAGGAAAGCCTTGCAAATATATGTCTTACAGATCAAAGCAAGTATTGACAGATGTTTAGACAACTGACCTGGCATTGTGGATCTCCAAAGCGCACATTGTACTCAATCAACTTTAGTAATCCCGATTTTTTTTCAGTCATGACTCCTGCATACAGAACTCCAACAATCTTGCATCCCTCTTCTGATATCAGAGTTCAAATTCAAAATTGTCAAGAAATGTAATCCAAGTTGTTAGCTTTTCTACATTAAAAAAGGTTTCCACACTAGTTTGAAGTCATTTTATAGTTACTAATTTGAGCATATATACCGTACTATCCTAAAAAACTAGTGTCCAGGAGGAAATTCAAGGGCACATTCATAATATGTGCAAAATTCATACTCAGATAGATATTAACAGAATTGCAAGAAAGCGGACACTTCAATATTAATAAAAGAAATAAAAAAAAACATAGTTAAAATATTAAGTCAGAGAGAGAGAGGTGTATAATACATATTCATACCAAATCATATACTTGCACGGTCAATGCAACCTTCTCTTTAACAAGTCTAACGACATGCTTTTGCTCATCAAGTGCTTCATCCGAGTACTTAGAAAGTGAAGAATCAGGAGTAATAGCACCAGATCTAACCCCTTGCTTATAATTTTCAAGTTCTTGTCCACAACGTTGTTCATTTTGCTTTTGAATCACTGCAAAATGACAAAATAACATCCAATATAGAATATAAGAAATAAGCAACACTTTTACAAGTATGACTCTCCCTGGTTACTTAATATGCTTCTACTAAATTATCATAGAGATATTGGAAAGAGAATGATTCTCTTAACATTTTTTAGTCCTATTTCATCTACATGTAATCTGTTAGATATAATTGATGATATCTGGACGGAAACTATCAGAAGTTCTTATCAGGACTTATATCAGTATTTACTAAAGAATGACGTTATCAGTACTTATATCAGTACTTGATGATCAGCAGATGATGTCATCGGGATTTGTCACTTCAGTAGATATTTGAGGAGGAAAAAGAAAGCAGGAATTCAAGGAGGTGAAGGACTTTATCTCAGAAGCAATCATACATGGATAGTTTTCCTTATAGTAATAAAATAGAATTCCTTATTTGATTGTATAGATGTGCTCTATATAAAGCACATATTAGGTTCATGCTATAAGCATTGCGAACATTGTTATATCATTCGCATAACCTAGCAACTCTCAAGGATATTTGTTCATCCTTTTGAGAGAGTACGTTTGTAATCATTTTTTATCTGTTAATAGAAAAACTGTTGATTCTATTGAAGCTTTGTCGAATTATTTTCATAAACTGTATTCACCCCCTTATAGTTGATTACGGACCTAACAATTGGTATCAGAGCTTGTTGTTGACATACAAACAGTTGAAGATATGAAAATCAATTCTTCAATGTAAGACGAAGAAGAAGAAGAACCACATAATCCACAACCATTACCCCCATCCACATCACAGATTAGCAGCAATATGAGTAGGTATGAATGTGGCGCCCTCCAAACCCGGGTCAGAAGTTTGGGGTCCACACACAGACACACCTTATTTATAACTTGCTTATAACCATAATAAAGATAATAATACTATGCAGTGACCCTACTTACCAACTACCACGGATCGCAACAGGTTAAAATATGTACACAAGCCACACAAGCCACACACACACTTATATTACAAACGTCCAAATCCCAACTATTCAAACTTAAAACTAAATAATAATAAACATTATTACAAACTTCATAAACTTAAACTATTCCAAAAGCTGTCAGCTAGCTTAACTCGATCAACCTGGACCCCTAGCTCTCGCACTAGATTGGGAATCCTTGCTACCAACAGGTTCCTTCTTAACTGGAAAAGAACATAAACAACATCGCACAAATGAGCTAACTAGCTCAGCAAGTCACATTGACAAGATTGAGAATAATGATCATCAAGTGAAAAGAGTTAAGGTATCAAGGGAACAATGATTAATGATTTAGAATTAGATATTATATTTTCATTTTAAAAATCAAGGTTAGGCTGCTGATCAGTCACGCACTAACCCCGAGCAAGGCACACAACTCTGCTCTAATTACTGGATCCAAGACACACATTGGCCTAGCTTGACCACCAATCTGGTCTAACCACGAATCTGGTCCATAATTTTATAAAAATAATCCAATTCAATCATAATAACAGAATAAACAATGCAAAGCAATAAATAAAATCATAAGCAACATTTGATGTCCAATAATGAGATGGTTTCAATCTTCACGAGGAAACAATATGGCAATTTCAAAGAATGGCTATCAGGTGGTGAAAGAATTGGAAAATAGAAGAATCAAAGTGTCAAGGTTATAGGGATTTGGTATTTCAAAGCATAAGGTACAAAGGTTTGAATATGTAAGCAATCTGATTCAGTGGTTGGTATTTAGTTTGTATGTATTTGTGGAGTAGTATCATATAGCTGTGGTTCATATTTGGGTATTCAACAATCAATGGTTCAGAAAGAATAAGGTTTACGATTCAAAGATCAATAACTGGAATCAAGGTTTATGGTTCAGTGCTTCAAAGCACTTGCAATATAAAACATGACTATCAATAATCTACAATATATCTTGAGAAAGTTCAGAACACTTGCTGATATTAGCTTGCTATACTTCACTATCTTCCAATCACAATCTCCTATTCCTCGACTACTTGTTTCCCTTTCCTACGTCTTGCCTCTTCTGCTCACATATCATAAGTATCTATCAATACTCAACTCATATGATTCTATTTGGTATACACTTTTAACTACCCTTCGTTTTACCCAAATCCGACTAACGGATTGAAAGTTATATTAAAAACAAGTAAATACTGATCACATAGTCTGACAGTCAAACAAACAAATCACATATAACACATAACACATCACACAATCAATGAAATTTCATTTATAAGGAAGTCTCGGGTCATAAACAGTCTTTCGGGTATTTAATATGATTCTTAAAATATTTTTCGGAGTCAAAACGGGTCGTTGGGTAAATGTTAAAGCAATAAACAGGGTTCGGTTGGCCAAATCTGGCTTCAAAATAATTTTATAATAATTATCGAACCTGGAAAATAATTTAAAATAATATTTTAAAGCTCGAAACTATTTTTATGAATTTTTAAATCATTTAAAAATAATTAAATCCAATTAAATAATTAATTAAAATCAATTAATAATTAATTAAATCAATTAATCACTTAATTTTCAAATTAATTGACCAATTAACTAATTAATTATTAACTAAAATTAATTAACTAATTAATTCAGATTTATTTTTGAATTTAAAATAATTTTTGGAATTAAAATAATAATTTTTTGGGATTTTTAATAATTAAAAATGAATTTTTATAATTAAAATAAATAGGAAATATGATTTTTAAATAATTTATAAACAGGAATACTATTTTTGCGAAGTTTACAAACTACAGGGACTGAACTTCATCGTTTTCAAAACAACAGGGACTAAAGTGCAATTTTGCACCCCCGTCGCCGGAAAATGCCCTGTCTCGCCGGAAACGGCGTTCCCGGAATCCTCACACCTCCACAAGCTCAAGATTTAATCTACACAACACCGGGAACACAACCATGCAATCAAATCATTCTAATAACCCCTGAGTTGGCCGGAAATTGGCCGAAAAACTCACAGGTTTCCGGTGACTCGACGAAAACTTCAAATGACAACTCCCTTCAAACCAGGGATCGTCTGTTAACGAGCTATACACCAATCGATTGCAAATTTCAAGAGGAACAAAACCCACCCATCTAGAACATCTAATAACCCCTGGAACAAAAAGCCCTAAATTTCAATTAAGAATATTCATACGGGTTATAAACCCTAATTTCGAAATTCGAAAATTAAACTCAATTTTGAACATGTTATTGCACTCCAAATCAGTCATATGACATATCAAAATCATCAGGAAAACAAGCTCTACAACATGCAAGCATCAAATCATTCAAACAATCATCCGAACAAAAATTCATATTTTTAATCAAAATAATTCGAAAATAAATAAAAATATAGAAAATCAACCTTTGATTTTGCAATTCTGAAACTTGGATAATATGATAGAACACTTCAAAACCTCTGTTTTGGTTACGAGAGCTTCCCGAGCAGATTTCAATAACACCTTGATTTTGGAGCTTGATTCTTGAAGGTTTATTTGAATATATGTATTTTCTCTGTAAATTTATATAATTACTGTTTGCAAATGATTTTTGGTACGAAATAAAATACGGTAAAGGCTATTTATAATTAAGAAAAATTAGTATCCCATTGGATCATTCCGGATATAAAATAGTACGTTTATTTATAAAAACGGATCGAAACGGTACCGGTTTTCGGGATAATTATCCAAGTCAGTACAATTTGTACTGCGATCTTGGTCTCAGCGCCTGGTTACACGTATTACGAGGTGATAATTATAATAGTTTAATAAAAAGATCCCGTTTATCGAAAATACGAGTTTTATTGATTTACCGAAACGAATTTTATATCAAAAATATTGCGTCGGGACCCGCACAGGACAAACCGTACACCGGATCGAAAAAGTCGAAACATGAAAAATGCTCGGAATATTGTAATTAGGTTAGGAAGGAGTTCTCGGAAGAGTTTCGGGTTATAAAAACGTAAAAATGAGTGAAGTCGGCTGGTTCCCGATTATATAAAATAGTTTATAAATACTCGGAAAAAGAATTTATAAAATCCATAAATTTCACATAAAATCATAAATCAACATAAAAATAAATAGGAAGATATGACAATTATCTATATTTTATTTTAGACATATAAAAATTAAAATACTCAATGTATATTATTTTTAAACATCCAAACACATATACCACTTAGCAAATAATTCATAGAATAAATACTGAACATGCATAATATTTATTTATTAGCAAAAATAATTACACGATATATCCCAGATATTACATTGAAGCAATCAAGGTGTTCATCCTGAAGATACATGAATATCCAATATGGAAAGTCAGGATGGCTATGTGTTTGGAAGCCACGGATCCTGAATATCTAAGCAGGGTTTATGATGGTCCTCATAACCAGTGAAGGTATCTGTCTCTGTTGCAGTACAACCAGAGAAGATGGTTGACAAAGAAAGGAAGGACTATACTCCTGAAGATCTTTCATCTATTATGAAGGATGCTAAAGTCAGACACATCATTCACAGTAGTCTTGATAGTGTTATTTTCAATAGGGTCATTGGATGTAAGAAAGCAAAAGAGATATGGGATGCTTTAGAAGTAAAGTGTCAAGGCACAATTGCTATCAAGAACAACATGAGGACAATATTTACTCAAGAATATGAATACTTTGACTCAAGAGACAATGAGTCCTTAACTGAGATCTATGACAGATTTCAGAAGCTGCTGAATGACTTATCTCTTGTCAACAAGGAATATGATTTAGATGACTCAAACTTGAAGTTTCTATTTGCTTTCCCTGAATAGTGGGACTTTAAGATCACATCAATAAGGGATAACTATCAACTTGATGACACACCTATAGATGAGATCTATGGAATACTGAAAACTCATGAACTAGAAATGGAGCAAAGAAGCAAGAGAAAAGAATCCAAGTCTAGACCAGTTACACTCAAAGTTGAAGAGAAGCCAAAGGAGAAAGCTAGGAGAAAAGGCTACTCCAAAGGAAAAGCTATGATTGCAAAGTCAGATACCGAATCATCAAACTCTGATGATGACTCAAATACTGATAATGAATCACATACTGACAGTGATCATGACAATAATGAAGATATGGAGCAAATGGCTGCTCTACTGGTTAAAAGCTTCAAGAAGATGGTCTACAAGAACTTCAAGAAATGGAGAAGATTTTCCAGAAAAGGTTTTAGTCCCTCAAACTCGGATAAGAGGAACAACCGAAAAAATACTGATTTGAAGGAATCAAGATCTGGAAAATTTGACAAGTCAAAGGAAAGATTAGGATTAGGATATGCTGGAAATTTGATCTTATAGCATATTATATCCCCAAGTACTGATATTAAGATGCGACAAATCAAAATCCACATAATAAATCTAATTCTGATAAGAAAACTGAAAAAGAAACTAATAAGAATAAACCAGTAAGTACTGATATTAAGGTCAAACTGAAGAAGGTTCAGTTGAAGACCATTAAGTTTAATCTAAGTGCTAATACTGTTAAATCATTTAATGAGGTAGGTTCAACCTCAGCACCAAGATCAAATTTAATTACTGATAAGAGTGAACAGGTTCACACAAAATAAGTAAATATTGGATTAATGACTCAGAAACAGCTTAAGCAAAAGCTGAAGGATTTACACATGAAAGACAAGAAGAAAAGGCCAAGAAAAAATAAAAATGGCAAAGTAGGTATTAATAAGAATGGTAATTATGTAACTCCTCCTAATGCACCTAGAAAGGCTTGTTTGAACTATGGTAGCACTAATCATCTTGCTAATTTTTGTAGGAAGAATAAAGAGATAAATATTGTTCCTCCTAAATCAGAGTTTAGGAATATAATAGATAGATATAAACCATATAGTCCTTGTTTTCATTGTGGTAGTATTTGACACTCTATTTATACATATAAAGAGTATCACAGTTTGTATTATGATTATTATGAACTGAAACCCTCTTTAAATAAAGAAAAATCTGTTTTTACATGTGTAAATACTGATAGTAAGGATGTTAACATAAACTCAAATAAAAAGTCTTCTGCTGCATATGTTAGTAAACTTAGAAATGCCAAAGGATCCAAGCAAGTCTGGGTCCTTAAAAAGACTAACTGATTTCAAATACTGATTGCAGGGTAACAGGAGGAATACTCTAGTCTTGGACAGTGGATGCTCAGGACACATGACTGGTTATAAATTCCTGCTATCATAATTTGAGGAGAAAGCTTGCCCAAGTGTTTCTTATGGAGATGAAAACTTAGGAAAAATCTTGGGATATGGCAAAATCAAAGTTGGAAATGTCATCATTAAAAATGTAGCTCTGGTTGCAGGACTCAAGCATAATCTGATCAGTGTGAGTAAAATCTGTGACAGAGGTAACCATGTCAACTTCTATGAGGAGCATTGTGAAATTTTTTGTAAGACTAATGGCAAGATTGCAATGACTAGTGTAAGACATGGTAGTTTATATGAAACCAGGATCTCCACAAATACTGATGAATCAGAAGTTTGTCTACTTAGTAGAACATCTGTGAAAGACATCTAGAACTGGCATAAAAGACTTTCTCACCTCAATTTCAACAATATCAATGAACTTGTGAGGAAAGATCTTGTGAGAGGATTTCTTAATGTAGTGTTTACTCCTGATGGCTTATGTGACTTATAGGGATGGAAAATTAATCCGATCTGACGGATATCCGATCCGAAACCTGAAGTTTTGGATATACCGAACCCAAAGTTTTGGATTTGGATTTGGATTTGGATTTCAACTTTACCGAACCGATACCCGATCTGAAATCCGAAATCCGATCCAAACCCGAAACCCGATTAAAACCCGACACATTAATTATAGATTATATATAATATTTTAGATGTAATAAATATAATTTATATAGTTTTCTTGTATTTTTTGTATAATAGTAAATTATTATCAATATTATCAACAATTATTTAGTGAATTATAACTTTTTATTTCAAAATCAGCTTCTATTATGTAAGATATACTTTGTATATATTTATAAAAATAATAATTTATGATAAAATTCTAAATATTATGTTATCAACATATCTTAGATATTACTCATCATGTCAACCTATACAATATAACGTGTTTAACTACTTATTAGTTAATATATTTTAATTTTAACTATCATATAAATGTGATTAATAGTGTGTGTAAGTATAAATAATATTAAATTTGACTACATTATTCGTAATTTTGGATACCCAAAATATACCCGATCCGATCCGAAACCCGACGGATTTTGATTTGGATAACCCGGAAATATTTGGATTTGGATTTTACAATACCCGATTCGAACCCGACCCGTTGCCATCCCTAGTGACTCATGCCAGAAAGCCAAGCAAAGGAAAACATCTTTCAAGAGTAAAACTGAATTCTCTATTCTTGAACTATTTCATCTACTTCATATTTATCTCTTTGGTCTGGTAAATGTTATGTCAATTGCCAAGAAGAGGTATGCACTCGTAATTGTTGATGAATATACAAGATACATATGGGTGTATTTTTTGTACATCAAGGATGGATCTCCATCCATTCTTCTTGATCATGTATGAGAGCTGGAAAAAGGATCAACATACAAAGTGAAGATCATAAGAAGTGATGATGGAACTGAATTCAAAAATAGCTTTATGGAAGACTTCTACAAACTCAAGGGGATAAAACAAGAGTTTTCTTCTCCTAGAACTCCACAACAAAATGGAGTTGTTGAAAGAAAGAATAGAACTCTGATAGAAGCTGCAAGAACCATGCTAGAGGAAGCAAGATTGCCTACCTACTTCTGGGTTGAGGCTGTGTAAACTGCTTGCTTTATACAAAATGCAACATTGATCAACATGCATGGAAAAACACCATTTGAGATGGTGAAGGGAAAGAAGCCAAATTTGAAGTACTTTCACATTTTTGGTTATAAGTGTTTTGTTATCAAAACTCAACTGGAGAAGCTTACAAAGTTTGATTTATAAGCTGATGAAGGCATTTTTGTGAGATATCCATTATTTACAAAAGCCTTCAGAGTTTATAATCTGAGAACAAGAACAACCATGGAATCCATACATGTATCTTTTGATGACAACAAGATAACAGGTCTAGAAGATGCATATGACCATGACAAATTGAGATTTGAAAATGAAGTACCATATGCTAAACTTTTAAATCCTGATCCTGATACAGTAAATCCTGATATAACTCAAAGCTATGGTAATCCACATGATAGTGGAAATTCTTCTAACACTGAAGCACATGTTGAGGGGGAACAACATGATTCAAATCCAGATACTTCTACAAGTGATTCAACACAAGAGACATCGGTAGATAAATCATCAGACTCTAATTCCTCAAACTCTGATGAGTCAAATACTGATAACAATGGGAACACTGATTCAGGGGGAACATCAAGACATGATAGTGGTACTAGTCAAAGAAATAATAGAGAGTTCATGGATCAAGGGGGAGGTCCTTCAAGAAGTCAACTTCCATCTGCAAAAAAATGGTCTACGTCACACACACCTGACTTAATCATTGGAAATCCTGATAGTGGTGTAAGAATCAGAAAAGCCACTCAAAATGAATGTCTCTACCATTATTTTCTATCTCAAATTGAACCCAAGAAGGTGGAAGAAGCTATTCAAGATGCTAACTGGTTACAGTAATCCAAGAGAAACTTAACGAATTCGAAAGGAGCAAAGTCTAGACTCTTGTGCCAAGACCAAAGAACAGATCTGTAGTTGGCACAAAATGGGTGTTGAGAAACAAAACTGATAGTGTGGGCATTGTTATAAGAAACAAATCAAGACTGGTTACAAAGGGCTATTCACAACAAGAAGGCATTAATTATGATGATACTTTTGCTCCAGTTGCAAGGCTTGAGACAATAAGAATTTTTCTAGCCTGTGCTGCTCACAAGAAGTTGCAAGGTATCAAATGAGTATGATGGGAGAATAGAGTTATTTTTTGGGGTTACAAGTTAAACAGACTGATGAAGGGATCTTCATAAATCAATCCAAATACACCAGAAATTTGCCTAAAAGATTTGGAATGCAAGAAAGCCCAACTACATTAACTCTCATGGCCACTGCAACCAATTTAGATTTAAATACTGGTTCTTTAGAAGATATAACTAACTGCAAAGGTATGATTGGCTCACTCCTATATTTGACTGCTAGTAGACCTGATATCATGTATGTTACCTATCTCTGTGCAAGGTTCCAAGCTGATCCAAGGGAACCTCATCTATTAGCTGTGAAAAGAATTTTGAAATATCTCAAAGGCACCATTAATCTGGTATTATGGTATCTTAGAGATTCAGACTTTAAGCTAATTGGATATTCAGATGCTGATTTTGGAGGATGCAAAATAGACAGGAAAATCACTTCTGGAAGCTGCCAATTTCTTGGTGGCAGATTGGTTTCTTGTGTTGGTGAGACTGCGTAGTTGTATGAACAGTTACGTGATAACTCAACACGAGAACAACACTAGAACATGACAGGTTAATAATACTACGACTACACAAGAAATCAGAAGAAATGAAGACAAGGCAAATATAAATAATCAAAAGATTAGAAGAAAGCTTGAAATCTGTTTATAGGTCACTGAAAGAAGTTCATTAATATGTTTATGCCTCAGTGAAGAATAAAGATTAAAGACTTCCATGGTTTCAGAAATGATGAAGATTCAGTGTATAAGTGCTACCAGAAGATTTCAGTGTATTGGCATTGATTGAAGATAGACAGTGTTCGAAATATAGGAATCTGAAGAATTGAAGACATGGTATAGACAGAGGTTAAAGAAGACAGCTGCAGTCTTGAAGTTATACTCATTGACATGAGTTCATTTATATGTTCAATCATCAATGAAGAACACTGATTAAAGTATTCAAGATTGCAGTAGCAATGAAGACGTTGTCTAAAGTACCAGAAAGGATTCTAGTGAAAGTGCAATTTTTTATTGACAGTCAGTGTTCGAAGCGATAAAGTTGTTGCAAGCTTAACAATGTAATCAAGGTTATAATACGAAGACCTGAATCGGGGTTAGTCATCTGTGAACCAGACCAGTTGCACTAGGCATTAACAGCTCGTGAAAGGAATCTGGATATTATTTTTAGAAGAATTGTTAAGTTGAGGAACATACTTGGATTGAACGTTTATCTGTTAAAGTATGAAAAGAGGTGCGCAACGTATACAGCTAAACGGCTCGAGGGATTGGCCATGTTCAAAGTTTAAGTGTTAACTTAAATAAATTTATTTAATGAACTATAATATAATTTATTTAATAAACTTAAAATGATGTATTTGATAAACTTTAAATAAGTTTACTTTATAAATCTAAATTAGGTTATTTATATAAGTTATATTTAAGTTTATTTTTGTTAGTGTTTGTGCCTTAGAGACAACACTATTATGTTTATATTATGAAACATTTGGATTATTAATTCTGATTATATGGATTATTTTTAGTAATTTATTATATCTTTATTTTCTGCGATAAGATGTTAGATTAATAAATGTCCTTGGAATATGATATGTAATTTTATATCTCTAAGTACGTGACTTAGAAATGAGATTATGACAATAATATCGATATTCCTAAAGATCCCCAGTCGAGTATTATTATTAAGGGACAATAATAATGCATGAAGACTAGTGTGAATGTTGACTGATGATCACATCTCATTGATCATAGGTATAGTGATACTAAAGTCAAAACACAGGCACATGTATTATATACATGGTGCTGGAAGACCCAATGTGAGATCTACATGTCTGTAGTGTCATAAGTAATTCTCACAGTGATAATGAAGTATTGGTCCTTAGACTTTAAATCATTATATTTATATATGAGAATTAATATACTTTGGTTGCATTAAAAGTTACTGTTGTGGATAAAAAACTAAGGTTATTATTTGCTGTATTTATTACTAAGATTCGGGAGCTCAAGGCCTTTAATGGCTGCTCTCGTGTTTCGTAGCTTAATTCTGCCTTTACGAGATGCCTATGTATCTCCGTGAATTAGAGAATCAAGCCAAAAAACGTCGTTCTGATGTGTGGGGTGAGGCCCCTTATATAGATGTTGGGAGTCCTTGAATTGGACTTGGTATAGGAGACTTGGTGGGCAAGTCTCATAATTAGAATGGACTTTGGAGTCCTATATAGTAGGGAACTGATTCCTTATCCTTTTAGGTCCCCTTGAGGCTAATCTGTAAGGATTTATATCCATATCGGGACTTTTCTCAATAGCTGATTTTTCCTTTATTAATTAATTATGAAATTAATTAATAATCAGGGTTTTTGGGCCTTTTTTGTTTCATCAGGCCTGATCTGGTCCATCAGGCCTGATCAGCATGTTAACCTTTCTGGTCTGAATGTCATACATCTTCTTATTGGGCCCAGCAGCCCATACCTTGTATAATTAATACAATATTTAATTATACAATCAGGATTTATTTATCCCTATCATTTGCCCCCCAACTTTTGGGAAACATTGATTAGGTTTCGCAAAAGTTAAGTCTGTTCATTCCCTTGCAGGGTTTCGTTTTTGCGTAAAGTGTGGAGCGACCTACACGTTTACAACGATTGTTCCTTTTATTCAGGAATTATCTTAATTTCCAGGAACTTTTCCCTTAATTCCGGGATTTTTCTCTAACTTTCTGGATTTTTCCCTTAATTTCTAAGTTTTATCCTTATTTTCTGAATTTTTCCCTAATTTTCTGGGATTTATCCTTAATTTCTGGATTTTTCCCTAATTTTCTGGGATTTTTCAGATTTCCAGCCCTTTTTCAACCAGGATCCTAGTCGAAGTAAGGGGCAGCCTTGCAATCCTGGTCGAAGGAGTTCGACTAGGATCCACGACCTGGAATTCAACCAGGATCCTAGTCGAACTTTCGACCTGGATCTAGGTCGAATACATACCCTCTTTTTTATTCCTGGACTTGAGTCTATCGACTAGGATTTTGACTAGAATTCTAGTCGATACTTCGACCTGGATCCTGTTCGAGAATTCTTTGATTCTTATGCTTCCTGGTCGAAGGATTTCGACTAGGATCCACGACCTGGTTTTCGACCAGGATCCTAGTCGATCTTTGACCAGGGTTTTTTCTGTGTTTTTTAATCCCCATTTTTGAAAAATGCTTGATTCCTTCGGCCTCGTTCCTGGTCGAGGTTTCGACCTCAATTCAGTCCTGCTATTCCAGTAATTTTCGGGTGTCTGCTCGAAAAATTTCGGGCAGGATTCACGACCTGGATTTCGACCTAGATTCTGGTCTTTTTTCCCGTTATTTTCGGGTGTCTACTCGAATGATTTCGGGCAGGATTCACGACCTGAATTTCGACCTGGATTCTGGTCTTTTTTACCCGTTATTTTCGGGTGTCTGCTCGAATGATTTCGGGCAGGATTCACGACCTGGATTTCGACCTGGATTCTGGTCTTCCACTAGCCTTCTTCATTTGGCTTTAATTTAGGGTATTGTATTTTCCAAATCCTAATTGGATTTGGGCCTGACCTTCTTTATTGGGCCTTATTAAATTTTACTGGGCCTCTTTTATTGGGTTTTTCCAAATCTTACTGGGCCTCTTTTATTGGGCTTAATATACCCTGTTTAGAATCCTCTAGAATTCCTAGGAATATTCTGGAATATTCCTTTTTCTGGGCTTTTTCCTATGGGCCTTTGTCCTTAATGGGCTTTCGTCCCTTCAACTTCCTTTTCCTCTTATATAAAGGACTGAGGAGAGGCTACTACTCCTCACCTTCTCATTTCTAAGTTTTCTTCTTTCTCCTCCTGCTAAGATTCTCAGAGCAATAATAGCAAGTCGGAGCTCAAAGCCTTTTTAGGAGCGCTTCTTCAGGTAAAATCCCTCCCTTTACTTTTCGTGTCTATTTTTCCATTGTGTGCCCTTTTAAGATAGCCTGTCTACGTGCCCTTTTTTTTCAGATGGCTGACAAAAAATGACTCGCTTGGCCAAGATGAACGTGGCTAGAAAGTCCAATGAATTTCCTATTCGATCGAGGTACACTTCCTTGATCGACATGATCAATACTCGAGGGGACGAGTACCCGTCTGATGTGCATCTGGATGCGCACGATCATATTAGTGCTTTACGGGATCCCAAGGAGCTAGAAAAGTTGAGCAGCTGCTTCAAAATCAAGGAACCTTTTAAGCTGGTTCTTGCGGGTCCGGCCGACAGGGCCTACCAATGGAAAAAGGACGCACTATGCGTCTATAGGGATACTCTAAGGGCAGGTATCAGACTTCCTTTTCATCCATTCATTCCCTTGTTACTGGCTGATGTGGGCATCAGCCCTTGCCAACTCCCCCTCAATTCTTGGAGGCTTATTCTGTGCTACCTGTCACAATGTGCCAAACACAAGGTCCCTACTTCTGTTGCTGTTTTCAAGAAAATTTTCCAGTTCAAAAACAGCCCTGATAAAAGTCCGGGTTGGGTTTCTCTAAACCAGCGCCCCACTATTCCCCACATTATGAATAGGAAGTCCATCCCTGACAACAACTTGGGGTGGAAAAAAGATTTTGTGTTCGTCGTTTGGGAGGGTGGAGATTGGGGCACCCTATTTCGGTCGTCTTTTGGGCTGGCCGTCGATGGGAGCCCAAATGATATAACTTTGTCTGAGGAGGAGGCTAGAGCTTTCAACCTCCTTACACAAGATAATGGGGCTTCCCATTCTTGGGACCTTATCCGGGAGACCGTCCTGGTAGAACGCGGCCTCTCGCCCATCCCTAAGAAAAGTAAGTTCCCTTCCTTACCTTCTTTTTATTTCCGTCATTTTCTATTCCGCTGATTTTTCAACATACTTCGCTTGTTGCAGTGGCTGAGAAGATTGAGGAGGCTACCAAGCCTAAAGACCTGGAGACAACCAGGATGAAGAGGGCTGGAAAGGTCTTTAAAGACCCACGCCTTGGTGACCGCTTCCCTGAGTTCCTCCTTCAAGCAATGGAACCGGGCGAGGAAGGCCCCAGCCAGGTTTTGCGCACCAAGCAGAGGCCAGGGGCCTATTTTCAACCTGCTTGGGGGATCCGGGGCAAGGATTCAATCGTTGGCAGCACGGCGCTGTCCAAGGAATGGTCTAAGCATTCCATCTCCCCGGTGGACTATCAAGACTTTGTCCTTCAACAGGACTTAGAGGGGAATGAGCTTTTCGGAGCCTAGGCTTTAGCGACGGTACGTCCTTTTCCTATGCCCTTCATACTTGCCTTTTTACGTTTCTTTTCTCATACTTTTGCTGCTTCTCTTGCAGGCTAACGCCCATTTCCAAGGGGCGATTCACCAAGCTAAGGCTTGGAAGGTTGGCCTGGAGGATGCTAATAAGAAGTTAGAGGAGGCCAACCAGAGAATAGAGGCCCTTGAAGCTCAACTGGCCTCTTCCACTTCTGACCTGGAAACGGCCCGGACTGAAAATGTTATTCTGAAGGCTCAGAAGGATAAAGCCTTTGACGGCTGGATGGACACCCAGGAGTTCAAAGACTTGATGGTGGAGCACGATGCCCTCCTTCACCCAGTTAGCTATAAAGAAGGCTGGGATGCTGCTGTGGAGGCCGTCCAAGATGAATTTCCAGAAATTCTTGAGCAGTCCTCCTTTCCTTGCCCTGTGCGAGTTTCGGAGCTTGGGGGTGTTACTGACAAGCTTGTTGATTTGATCAAAGAAGGCCCTTCAGGGAGCCCAGGCCACAAGAGGAAAGAACTCGAGTCCAGCCCTGGGGAGGAGGAAGATTCTTCTGAAGAGGAGTTTGAGCCTGCCACCAAGAAGGTCAGGGTGGAAGAGCTTCCAAGAGCAGCGCCTCAGCAACCAACATCTCCCACAGAGGGAACCTCTACAGGGACTTCGGAGGGGACGACCGAGACGTCCGAAGGGACGACTGAGACATCCGAGGAGACTTCGGATAGTGGTTCCGAGGAATCCCAGCCTTCCAAGGCCTAAGTTTTTTTTTTATATATATCTTCTTTTTGAACTTTATTCATATCAGAACTTGTTACCCTTCAGGGTTATATTTCATATGCTGCTTTTCTTACTCAATACGCGTTTAGGCATGAATTTTTGTTATACCCACACAAGATATTATCATAACTTAAACATCCAAAGGTTGAAACAATTTCAAACTCTTAATCATGAAGTCTGGCTTTTCAAAACCTTACATTGTATGGGTTCGACCCTAATCAATAATAACTAGACAATGTAAATTCTACTGGAATATAAAATCCTAAGCAAGCAAAGCTTTAAGGTGCTTTTAAACCTACTTGTCACAATGACAAGTGAGAATCGTACTTCGACTATCTTACACGTAGTAAACCTTCAGGTTTTGTACGTGCCAGGTTCTCGGGACTTCAAAACCATCCATAGTCTCCAGCTTGTAGGTTCCTCTACCCTGAACGCTCTTGACTCTGTACGACCCTTCCCAATTTGGGGCAAGTTTTCCTTTCTGACCTACACCAGAAGCTTCCACTTTCCTTAATACCAAATCTCCTTGCTTGAAGAATCTCTCTTCAACCCTTAGGTTGTAATAAAACGAAGCTTTTTTCTGGTATTCCACTATCTTTGCATGTGCCTCATCTTGCACTTCATCAATTAGATCCAGGGCTAACCTCTGCCCTTCCTCATTTTCTTCTGAATTGAAAGCCCGAATCCTTGGAGAGGAATGTGATATCTCCATCGGAACTACTGCTTCTGCCCCATATACCAACATAAAGGGCGTCGCTCCTGTCGTGACTCTACAGGTAGTCCTATAGGCCCATAATATGGGAAGTATCTCATCCACCCAATTATTTCTTGACTTCTCGATCCTCTTTTTTAGTCCATCCAGGATTATTCGATTTGCTACTTCCGCTTGCCCATTGGATTGTGGGTGAGCCACAGAGGTGAACCGTAACTCAATTTCATTTTCTTCACAATACTTCTTGAATTCCTCATTGTTGAATTGTGTTCCATTGTCAGTGACGAGGATACGGGGAATTCCATATCGGCACATAATGTTTTCCCACAGGAATTGTGCAACCTGCTTAGTTGTGATCTTGGCCAAGGGTTTGGCTTCGATCCACTTGGTGAAATAATCAATGGCTACAATCAGAAACTTCCTTTGTGCTGTGGCCATGGGAAAAGGCCCCAAAATATCCATTCCCCACATAGCAAAAGGAATGGGCGAGTTGATAGAGGTCATCATCTCGGGGGGTTGTCTAATAACAGGTGCATGCTTCTGACAGCGGTCACATTTCTTCACGTATTCTTTGGCATCAGCCATCATTTCTGGCCAATAAAAGCCTAAACGAGTTATCTTATGAGCCAAGGCCCTGCCCCCAAGTGTTGCCCATAAATACCTTCATGCACTTCTTCAAGAGCCAAGCGTGCCTCATCGGGCCTAAGACACCTCAAGTAGGGAACCATGAAAGATCTTTTGTAAAGAATCCCATCTATCAAAGAGTACCTTAGTGCTCGAACAGTTAACTTCCGTGCTTCGGTTGCATCACTTGGTAACCAACCGGTTTGAATGTGAGCCTTGATAGGATCAATCCATGATGTCCCCAAGCCTATGGGAGCCACAAGCTTAACATCAATGCTTCGTGTCTTCAAAACACGGAAGTACACACTTCCTGAACTTTCTTCTATCTCAGATGAAGCAAACTTTGATAGCGCATCTGCTTTAGCATTTTCTTCCCTTGGAATGTGTTCAACATGTCATTCATTAAATTGGGTCATCACAGCCTTTACTAGGCGGACATACTTAGCCATCGTATCATCCCTTGCCTCAAATTCTCCCTTTACCTGGGATATGATCAGCTTCGAGTCTCCACGGACCTTTAAGTTTTTGACTCTAAGTATCCCAGCTAGACCAAGGCCAGCTATCAGGGCTTCATACTCTACCTCATTGTTTGTGGTTGGGAAGTCCAGCTTCATAGCATACTCAATTAAGAACCCATCAGGACCTTGCAAAACCAACCCTGCTCCACTGGAATTTGTTTTTGATGCTCCATCAAAATAGAGAACCCAATATTCTTTCTCCTTATCATCCTTCTCTCTGTCCCCATTATCGACTCCCTTGTCTTGAGGTATGGTATCTTCCTGCCCCCCGACTTCTTGGTTGGGTATGGTACATTCCACCACGAAGTCAGCTAGTGCCTGGGCTTTTATGGCCGTATGTGGCTTATACTTGAGATCGAACTCTCCCAACTCTATTGCCCACTTATTCAATCTCCCACTTGCCATGGGACTGTGAATGATATTTCTCAGTGGATGATTCGTTAGCACCTCAATCTGATGAGCCTGAAAGTAAGGACGCAGTTTTCTCGAAGCCGTTACCAAGGCTAGAGCAAATTTCTCAATAGTTGAATAATTTAATTCAGCACCATGCAGAATTTTGCTGACATAATACACGGGTTTCTGGACTTTTAGCTCCTCCTTAACCAACACCGCGCTTAAAGCGCTCTCTGAAACAGCCAAGTACAAGAATAAAACTTCACTCAGAACTGGCTTGGCCAACAACGGGGCCTGGGCCATATACTTCTTGAACTCTTCAAATGCCTTCTGGTTTTCCTCACTCCATACAAAGTCTTTGATGCTCTTTAGTGACTTGAAGAATGACAAACACTTGTCTCCCGACTTAGAGATGAATCTTCCTAACGCAGCAACCCTTCCTGTGAGCTTCTGAACATCCTTGACAGTTTTTGGTGGTTCCATGTCCAGGATCGCCTTTATTTTATCCGGGTTAGCCTCAATTCCCCTCTTTGAGACCATCAATCCCAAGAATTTTGCAGATCCTACTCCGAAAGCACACTTCGTAGGATTCAACATCATCTTGTGGTACCTCAGGACCTCAAAAGCTTCCCTCAAATGGGTTATATGATCAGTCTTTACTAGACTATTGACTAACATGTCATCAACATAGACTTCCATAGTCTTACCAATAAGATCCTTAAAAATTTTATTCACCAACCTTTGATAGGTGGCTCCAGCATTCTTGAGACCAAACGCCATAACAAGATAACAATAAACACCAAAGTCAGTGATAAATGATACCTTTGGAATGTCATCCTTATACATTTTGATCTGGTTGTATCCGCTAAATCCATCCATGAAACTCAGCATCTCATGTCCAGCAGTGGCATCAATCAAAGTATCAATTTTTCGCAGCGGAAAATAGTCTTTGGGGCATGCATCATTCAGATCAGTGAAGTCTATACACATCCTCCACTTTCCATTAGCCTTCTTCACCATTACAGGGTTTGCTAACCACTCCGGAAATTGAATCTCCTCAATAAAACCAGCCTCTAAGAGTTTTTCTACTTCCTGTTTCATAGCCTCTTGTCTTTCTGGGGCAAAATTTCTTTTCTTTTGTTTTACTGTCTTCCGGCTTGGATCCACGTTTAACCTGTGAGTAATCAATTCCGGGTCTATGCCTGGCATATCAGCTGCTGACCATGCAAACACATCACTATTTTCTTGCAAAAATTTCACCAACTGCCCTCTAAGGGGCTCCTCTAATGTGGCTCCAATGAAAGTCATCCTCTCAGGATTTTCGGGGTCTAAAGGAACGGAAACCAAGTCTTCTGCTGGCCTTCCTCTATTCTCGCCATTTTCTCGGACATCCATATCTTCAATAGGAAGAACCTGCCCCCCGACTCCATCTGCTCTCAAAGAGGCCACATAACAGCTTCTAGCCATTTTTTGATCTCCTCTCTCTTCTCCAATCCCGTTTCGGGTGGGAAACTTCATGACTGAATGGTAGAAAGGGGGGTCTACCTTGAAGGCATGTATCCCTGTTCTCCCCATGATAGCATTATAAGTTGAACTAGCCTTTACCACCACAAAATCCAGCATCTGCGTTGCTTGCCTTGGTTCCGTACCTATGGTGGTTGGCAATTTGATTATCCCTTCCACAAGACATTCTACTCCAGCAAATCCATATACCGGCATGTCGGTTGGTGTCAACTGGGAGTCGTTATACCCCATCCTTAGAAATGTGTCGTGGAGCAAGATATCCACAGAAGCACCATTATCCACAAGGACCATCTTAACCGGGCTATTTCCTATTATCGGTGTTATGACCAGCGGGTCGTCATGAGGGAACTTCACACCCTCTAGGTCGGAATCATCAAAAGCCAACGTTACTTCTGTCCTGGCCCTCTTCGGGGCTTCTCCAACAATATGCATAAGCTCCCTAGTATATGCCTTTCTGGAATTTTTGGACAATCCAGCAGCAGTTGGACCTCCAAAGATTGTGTTTATCACAGGTCCTCGAGGGCGTCGCGGTCCTCCAAATATTGCATTTATAACCGGCCCTCTAGGTTGGGGATTTCGCCCCTGATCGTCTTGGTCCCTCCTACGATCTTCAAAATTCTTCCTTCCATTATTATTTTTGTCCCCTCCATCTCCAGTATACTTATTCAATCTTCCTTTTCGAATCAAAAACTCAATTTCGTCTTTCAACTGCCTACACTCATCGGTGTCATGGCCAACATCCTTGTGAAACCTACAATACTTTCCCTTATCTAGCTTGGCGGGATCAGCCTTCAAGGGCTTAGGCCAGTGAATATCTCTATCTTTCTCAATCTCCATCAAAATCTGACTTCTAGGAGCATTTAGCTTAGCGTATTCAGTTAACTTTTGCCCAGGTCCTCCCTTCTTGGGGGCTGAATTAGGGTTTTGTTCGGTTCTAGGATATTTGTCCTTTGTAATATATTCTAAATCAGTTTTCCACTTCTTGCCTCCAGTGGGCTCATTACTTACTACAGTCTTCCTCATACTTTCTTCAACCTTGATATACTTCCCTGCCCTCTCTTGGAGCTGCAACATGCTTTCAGGGGGACGTTTGGCCAAGGACATCTTGAAAAACTCGTCCCTAGTTCCTTGTTGCAGTGCTATCATGGCTACCTTATCATCAAGGTCCGGGACTTTTAAAGCCTCCTTTGTGAAACGATTCAGGTAATCTCTCAAGGATTCCTTAGCTCCCTGCACAAGACTCATAAGAGATGCTGGACTTTACTCATGGACTCTTCCACTGATGAATTGCTTAATAAAAGCCTGACTTAATTCTCTGAACGATCCAATGGAGTTTGGGGGCAAGCGACTGTACCATCTTTGAGCCATACCCGACAGGGTTTGAGGGAAGGCCCGACACTTTATAACATCATTCACGGGTTGCAGCAGCAGTGCATTAGAAAATGTCCTAACATGATTAGCGGGGTCTCCCATGCCATCATAGGCTTTGATAGTGGGCATCTTGAACTTTCTTGAGATATGGGCATTCATTATCTCTTCTGTGAAGGGTGGAGTTGGATCATCAGGATCTCCAAGGGGAAAGAGATTGCTTGGATCAGTTCTTGGGACGACAGCCCTTCTTCGTACCGGACCATCCAGGTCTATGACAGGAGGAGGATTTCTCCTCCTAGGAGGTATCTGGGGTCTGGTGGCCTGGTGAGCCTCCAAATCACGCCTCAGTCTTTGGATCTCAGCCTCATGAGCCCTGATCCTTTCCTGCACTTCTTGGGGATTCGCCCCTGGGGTGCTTTTAGGGCGTTGCCTTCCATCGGCCATTGGCTCTTGGCCAGGACGCCTCCTTCTCGGGGCCACTTCATCATCCGAAGATTCGGAGTCTCTCTCAGTGTAAGGACCAGAAAATTTCCGATCCTCGGGGATAGGAGCCAAACCTCGTATATAGGGGGGCGACTGCCCTCGTGCTTCACTTCGCCCAGCATATCCACTTCCTCCAACCTCAGGGTGAAGGGGCATCCCATAAGGGGAGTTAGTAGTAACAATAGTTGAATATTCATACCCGATGGGTCGAGAATTCACAGGTACATGTACCTGTTGAACTTGAGGATTCGTACCTTGAATAGTCGGGGGAGTTGTCCCTTGTGGCTGAGGTTGAGTTGCCCCTATCTGGGCTTCCCCTTGAGTAGGTGCATAAGTTGAATAGGGAGGAATCTCCATGGTTGACGAAATCACCTGAGTTGTCCCTGATGGTGTTCCTTCCTCCAGAGCTCTAATTGTTCTCCGTATTCTCGCCATGGTTGTTGTTGTGCTTTCCCACAGACGGCGCCAAATGTTGTGGATAAAAAACTAAGGTTATTATTTGCTGTATTTATTACTAAGATTCGGGAGCTCAAGGCCTTTAATGGCTGCTCTCGTGTTTCGTAGCTTAATTCTGCCTTTACGAGATGCCTACGTATCTCTGTGAATTAGAGAATCAAGCCAAAAAACATCGTTCTGATGTGTGGGGTGAGGCCCCTTATATAGATGTTGGGAGTCCTTGAATTGGACTTGGTATAGGAGACTTGGTGGGCAAGTCTCATAATTAGAATGGACTTTGGAGTCCTAGATAGTAGGAAACTGATTCCTTATCCTTTTAGGTCCCCTTGAGGCTAATCTGTAAGGATTTATATCCTTATCGGGACTTTCTCAATAGATGATTTTTCTTTTATTAATTAATTACGAAATTAATTAATAATCAGGGTTTTTGGGCCTTCTTTGTTTCATCAGGCCTGATCTGGTCCATCAGGCCTGATCATCATGTTAACATTTCTGGTCTGAATGTCATACATCTTCTTATTGGGCCCAGCAGCCCATACCTTGTATAATTAATGCAATATTTAATTATACAATCAGGATTTATTTATCCCTATCAGTTACCTTTGACCGGGTGATGATAAAGTGTATATTGGGTATATTATGAATTGAAAGTGTTTGTCCTAAATCCTATCATGTATGATGAGTTAGGAAGCACTTTCTTGTATTCCTATTTGATTTCATTGAAATTAATAAAATACTTGTTATGTTTTTATTATGGGCTTTATCTATTTAAAGTGTTTTAAATAAAATGCTCTATAGTTTAGAGTAAAAATTCTATAATTATAATGAGATTATAATAGTGAGATCTAGAAGATGATAACTCTAGACTTAAACAGCTCCTGATCATAGGATAACTAATCAGATGTTAGTGGATCCGCAAAGATTGGTACATACTATGCTTGCTCCCTTCAGGAGGATGTCTGTTCTCATAGGCATTTGTGTGGTGACACTATAGCTAGTATGTAGGTGCTTATTAGGGAATAAGTTCCATGAACATGACTCGATAAGTTGAACAACTAATGGAGATTACTCACGTGTCAATAGTTATTCACTGAGTGATAGTTGTACAAGTGTCCTTAGACTTGAGATCGTTAAAGTTATCTTGTATATAATGAACTGTGCTTTGGTTTAGTCCTTAGTCTCAAGGACATCCATAAGGTCAATTCTGGGCATAGGGATTTGTGTATAGAGATAGTTAACGTCAATAGAGGATCTACCCCTTCCAGTATAGGAAGAGAATATCCTATGTTATTCTTAGTATGCGAGTTCTGGAATCTCTGGCCAGAGTGTATGAAATTAGAAAGGAGTTTCTAATTTGCATTAATATGAACTTTGCATTAGAAATAAGAAATCATATAATTAAATTTGATAGGCCTGACACGAGATCCTTGCCTTGTATTTAATTGGATATTTTAAGGGTAGAAGGAATTTATTGTACGGTAACTAGTCACTGACAGGTTCTTGGTATTCTAAGCAGTGAATTCATATTATCAGGATAGTCGCGATATATTGAGAAGCATCACTCACGATGTATAATAAATATAATTAATCGGTTAATTATATTTAGTGAATTTTAGTATTCATGTAAATAATTAATAAAAGTTTATTATTATTTATTTCTACTACTGGCATAATATTGAACCTACAGGGTCATACCATAAAAGAATATTTTTTTTGATGAAATAATGAGAGAGAGAATAATTTTCTAAATAGTTTAGAAAAAGAAATAATGATTAAAATAGTTTTAATTATTATTAAAGCATTTTATAAAGATAAAATATGGGGCTAATTTATATATATATTGATATATTATAAAACCCTGGGAGAGCCCTATAAATAGAATGAGATGGCTCATTCTAAACACACACTAGGGTTTTATGAAAACCCTAAGAAGAGCTAGCCTCCATCTTCTTCCTCTCTCTCTCTCTCCCAAAACTCCATTTTTATAAAACCTTGGTTTTATAAAAGGCTTCATCGAAGAGGATCATTCTTGGTGGATACCGGTAAAGTGCTTCACACACTAAGGCTTCATCAAAGAGGATCATTCCGTGAATACGTTACACACTATTGCGCATTTACGGAATGTGTTACAGACGTAAATGGCTCAATAGTGTTGTAACGCATTACCGGAATGCGTTACTGCCTTTGTAACGCGTTCCTGTAATGCGTTACAGCCCGTCTATCCACATTAAATTTGATTTTTTGGGAGTTTTGTAACTCCGTTTTGGGCGTGCAATATATCGTTGGATTCATTTTTCCGAGACGGATCTAATGGAGTTGTCAAATATTTTTTATATAAAATTTTTGAACTGTTTATATTCCCGAAAGTGTTTTAAAGCATGTTTTAATTGCTTTTAAATGCTATAATAAATCCATACATCATTATATCAATGTGTGACATGATATTACTTTCATTCTTACTTGTTTATTTATTTTTATATATGAGATATATGCCTATGTTTACCATGCGATGATAGATTTAGGTGAACTTAAATCAATATAAGGCGTGCTCCAGAAAATCTAGAATAGGAATCGTTTCTTGCCTTAACAATAATATTATGAATACAATCATGAGATTCTTGTGTTTATGAAACACGTAATTAAATATGAATTTTTAATAATGAGAGAAAGGATGATTCTGTCAAAAGCAGATTTCGATCTGTAAGAAAGGGGTATTAAGTGACGCCTCTTGATAATGCTCCCCCCGATCTGGGAATCATCTGATTAACGATTATTGATTTAAAATATTTAATTTAAAAGGAAGAATCTCTTTATAATATGATTATGATTGTAATATAATATAATCCCTCTAAAATTAAATAATATCAAGTAGTAATTGGCCAATGATACAACGAGCTTGTATCGGTCATAGCCTTCCAACATGGTAGAAAGTAGTTCTTATTTTTAAATAATTGTCATTTCGTGCTACAGCCGAGGGCTTTGATTCCGAAATAAGAAATACTTGTCTATTACATAGAGATGTGTACATTAAATTAGAATCTAAAGGTCGTTACGTGCTGTAGCCGTGGGCCGTTGGAGACTGATTCAATTGTACGAAATGTTGGGTTAAACTTGACTTAGAATATTGAGTCTGTCGTGCTACAGCCGTGACTCAATTATTCAAGAGGCTAAAGTTTTATTAGGGAATAACATAAGATGTAATTGATAAGAGTTGTCTGCCTATTGAACATCACATGACGTTTCATGCTATAATCGAGGTTGTGTGATGGAATGTAGGATCCCTATTCCCACTAACATTATGAATGCTTAATTTTTCACTTAGGCGGTTGTATAAATTAGATTAACTAGTGGGAGCCACTTATGAATAAAGACCCGATTCATATAGTGTTTTGAAATGAAATTGAATATTTGCTAAGTGTTGTTATGTGTTCATCATTTACAGATTTACTATATACGTTATGTCTTCTGCACTATCACTCCGGAGTATACTAGATTCTCACAAGTTGACTGGTCCTAATTTTGCTGACTGGCTTCGAAACTTGAGAATTGTTCTCAGGGTTGAGAAGCTGGAATATGTGCTTGACTCAACTAAGCCTACTGAACCTGCTAACGATGCACATAATGATGAACATGTTGTGTATCGTAAGTGGATAGATGATGCAAATGTTGCTCAATGTATCATGCTAGCTTCCATGAACATTGAGCTACATAAGCAGCATGAGCATATGGATGCTCACACTATCCTTATACATCTACAAGAGTTGTATGATGTGGCAGGGAGGACAGCTCGATATGAGATATCGAAGGAGCTGTTCGGTTGTAGGATGTCTGAGGGATCATTTGTGAATGACCATGTACTTAAGATGATCAATTTGATTGAACGTCTTGGACAACTTGGTTTTGTCATGGATGGGGAGCTGAGCCAAGACTTGGTCTTGCAATCACTTCCGGGTTCGTTTTCGCAGTTTGTTGTGAACTTTCACATGAATAAGTTGGATGTCAGCTTGGCTGAACTCCACAACATGTTGAAGACTGCGGAATCAAATTTTCCCTCTAAGAAGAAGTCTGTTCTTCTAATTGGTGAAGGTTCCAATCCTAGGAAAAGGAAGAAGAACCCTTCCAAGAAGAAGAAAGTAGGTGAGAAAAAGCCGGTTCCACCAAAAGCTGAAGACCCCAAGAGCAAAGATGTTTGCTTCCACTGTAACAAGGTGGGGCACTGGAAAAGGAACTGGAAGGTTTACCTTGAAGAATTGAAGAAGAAGAAGGGTAGTGAGACTACCGCTTCTGTTTCAGGTATCTTCATGATTGAAGTGAATATATCATTAAATCAAATTTCTACTTGGGTATTAGATACCGCCTGTGCTTCTCATATTTGCAATTCGTTGTAGGGACTAAGGAGAAGTAGGACTCTTGAGGAAGAGGAGGTGATTCTACGGATGGGAAATGGAGCAAGAGTTGCTGTTGAAGCTATAGGATTATTTCATTTACATATGCCAATGGGCAAGACTATTGTTTTAAATAATTGTTATTTTGTTCTCTCGATTGTGAGGAATATTATTTCTATTCCCATGTTAGACTTGGCTGGATTTTCGTTTATTATTCAGAATAATAAATGTTCAATTCTTAGAGATAACGTTCTTTATGGAAGTGGTATTTTAAATAATGGTCTGTATGTATGTGACGTAGAGCATAATTTATGATAAATTGAACATACTAATAAAAGAAAAAGGGATGATGAAAATATCACCTTTTTGTGGCACTGCAGACTTGGTCATATTAGTGAAAATAGACTACGGACATTGCATAAGGAAGGGTTACTTGACCCCTTTGATTTTGAATCATATCCTACATGCGAGTCTTGTCTATTGGGCAAAATGACCAAATCTCCATTTAGTGGACATGGAGAGAGGGCTGCAGATTTGCTAGGATTGGTACACACAGATGTATGTGGACCAATGTCTACGCAAGCCATGGGTGGATTTTCATACTTCATTACTTTCATAGATGATCGATCTAGATTCGGATATGTGTATTTGATGAAACACAAGTCTGAAGCCTTTGAAAAGTTTAAAGAATATAAGCATGAAGTGGAGAAACAAACCAAACATAGTATTATAAATCTTCGATCAGATCGAGGTGGTGAATACTTGAATGGAGAGTTTCTAGATTATCTCAAAGAAAATGGTATAGTCTCCCAGTGGACTCCTCCATATTCTCCACAGTTGAATGGGGTATCTAAAAGGAGAAATCGAACTTTGTTAGACATGGTTCCGTCCATGATGAGCTATGCGGATCTTCCAGTATTCCTGTAGGGTTATGCATTGGAAACCTCAGCATATTTACTGAATAAGGTGCCTTCCAAATTAGTTCCTCAAACTCCATATGAGATATGGAAAGAAAGGAAACAGAGTCTTAAACACGTTAAGAATTGGGGATGTTCAGCTTATGTCAAGAAAGTTGACCCTGATAAGTTGGAATCTCGATCCGTAAAATGTAGTTTTGTGGGATATCCTAAAGAGACTTTAGGGTATTACTTTTACACCGATCATAGGGTGTTTGTCTCCAGACATGCTACCTTCTTGGAAAAACAGTTTATCCTTGAAGGAAACAGTGGGAGAAAAATTGAACTTGATGAAGTTTAAGAAGCATAAACTACTACGGTTCAAGTGGAAACACCTGTTCAGACTGAACAGCCTTCTGTGGAATAGCCCATTCGTGGGTCAGGGAGAGTGTCTCGCCAACCTGAGAGTTATTATGGCCTTGTCATTGAGAATGACAATGAGTTGTCAATCATTGATGATGACGACCCTGTGACCTATAATGAGGCTATGAGTAGTGCTGACTCAGAGAAATGGCAAAGTGCCAAGAAATCCGAAATGGAATCTATGTATACCAACCAAGTATGGACTTTGGTTGAAGCACCTGAGGGTGTGAAGCCTATTGAGTGCAAATGGGTATACAAAAGAAAGATCGAAGCAGATGGCCAGGTGGAGACCTATAATGCCAGGCTCATGGCAAAAGGATTCAGACAAAGGCAAGGGATTGATTTTGATGAAACTTTTTCGCCTGTAGCCCTGTTAAAATCAATTCGTATTTTGCTTGCGATTGCTGCTTACTACGACTATGAGATCTGGCAAATGGACGTGAAAATGGCCTTCCTCAATGGGAAACTTGAAGAGGAAGTGTATATGACACAACGAGAGGGTTTTCTTTCCAAGGGAAATGAACACCTAGTGTGTAAGCTGCTGCGAACCATATATGGTTTAAAGCAAGCTTCTCGTAGATGGAACATCCGTTTTGAAGAGACAATCAAAGGGTTTGGTTTTATTAAAAACATAGATGAACCATGTGTCTACAAGAAGGTTAGTGGGAGCGCGGTAACATTTCTTGTATTGTATGTGGATGATATACTTCTTATAGGAAATGATATACCGATGCTGCAATCAGTCAAAGTGTGGCTATCGAAGAACTTCACTATGAAGGACTTGGGAGAAGTATCCTACATTCTCGGTATGAAGATCTATAGAGATAGATCTAGAAGAATGATAGGTCTTACCCAAGGTACATACATCCAGAAAGTGCTTAAAAGGTTTAGCATGGAAAACTCCAAAAGAGGTCTTATACCGATGAGCCATGGAGTATCCCTTTCCGAAAAGATGTCTCCTGAGACACCTGAGGAAAGAGAGCGTATGAGTAAGATTTCTTATGCTTCAGAAATAGGATCTATCATGTACACGATGTTATGTACTAGGCCTGATGTTGCTTATTCAATTAGTGTGAAGAGCATATATCAGTCCAATCTAGGTGAAGACCACTGGAAAGCAGTGAAGAACATCCTTAAGTACTTGCGAAGGACTAAGGATATTTTTCTTGTTTTTGGTGGTAGATCTGAGTTGAAAATAGAGGATTATACTGACTCTAATTTTCAATCAGAAAGTGATGATAGCAAATCCATGTCAGGGTACGTGTTTACTCTGAATGGTGGTGTGATTAGTTGGAAGAGTTCCGAACAGTCTACAACGGCTGACTCTACAGCGGAAGCAGAATATATAGCTGCAAGTGAGGCTGCAAAAGAAGCCGTTTGGATGAGGAAATTTGTTTCTGAGTTGGGAGTTGTTCCTAGCATTGAGGAGCCTATTGTGTTGTCTTGTGATAACAACGCAGCAATAGAACAAGCCAAGGAACCCAAGTCTCATAAAAATTCCAAACATGTTTTGTGACGCTTTCATTTTGATTAGGGAAATAATTGAAAGTGGAGATGTCAAGATTTAGAGAGTTGACACACATAACAACGTTGCAGACCCACTCACAAAGTCATTGTCTCAGATTCACTTTGATCGTCATAAAGATAAGATGGGTATTAGATACCAGGGTGATTGGCTTTAGTTCAAGTGGAAGATTGAAAGTGTTTGTCCTAAATCCAATCATGTATGATGAGTTAGGAAGAACTTTCTTGTATTCCTATTTGATTTCATTGAAATTAATAAAATATTTTTTATGTTTTTATTATGGGCTTTATCTATTTAAAGTGTTTTAAATAAGATGCTCCATAGTTTAGAGTAAAGCTCTTAGAATTATAATGAGATTATAATAGTGAGATCTAGAAGATGATAACTCTAGACTTAAACAGTTCCTGATCATAGAATAACTAATCGGATGTTAGTGGATCCGCAAAGATTGGTACATACTATGCTTGCTCCCTTCAGGAGGATGTCTGTTCTCATAGGCATTTGTGTTGTGACACTATAGCTAGTATGTAGGTGCTTATTAGGGTATAAGTTCACTGAACATGACTCGATAAGTTGAACAACTAATGGAGATTACTCACGTGTCAATAGTTATTCACTGAGTGATAGTTGTACAAGTGTCCTTAGACTTGAGATCGTTAAAGTTATCTTGTATATAATGAACTGTGCTTTGGTTTAGTCCTTAGTCTCAAGGACATCCATTAGGTCTATTCTGGGCATAGGGATTTGTGTATAGAGATAGTTAACGTCAATAGAGGATCTACCCCTTCCAGTATAGGAAGAGAATATCCTATATTATTCTTAGTATGCGAGTTCTGGAATCTCTGGACAGAGTGTATGAAATTAGAAATGAGTTTCTAATTTGCATTAATATGAACTTTGCATTATGAATAAGAAATCATATGATTAAATTTGATAGGCCTGACACGAGATCCATGCCTTGTATTTAAATGGGATATTGTAAGGGTAGAAGGAATTTATTGTACGGTAACTAGTCACTGCCAGGTTCTTGGTATTCTAAGCAGTGAATTCATATTATCCGGATAGTCGCGATATGTTGAGAAGCATCACTCACGATGTAGAATAAATATAATTAATCAGTTAATTATATTTAGTGAATTTTATTATTCATGTAAATAATTAATAAAAGTTTATTATTATTTATTTCTACTACCGACATAATATTGAACCTACAGGGTCACACCATAAAAGAATATTTTCTTTGATGAAATAATGAGAGAGAGAATAATTTTCTAAAGAGTTTAGAAAAAAGAAATAATGATTAAAATGTTTTTAATTATTATTAAAGCATTTTATAAAGATAAAATGTGGGGCTAATATATATATAATGATATATTATAAAACCCTAGGAGAGCCCTATAAATAGAATGAGATGGCTCATTCTAAACACACACTTGGTTTTGTGAAAACCCTAAGAAGAGGTAGCCTCCATCTTCTTCCTCTCTCTCTCTCTCCCAAAACTCCATTTTTATAAAAGCTTGGTTTTATAAAAGGCTTCATCGAAGAGGATCATTCTTGGTGGATACCGGTAGAGTGCTTCATACACTGAGGAGCAACTGCTAGCAACCTTTTTTTATAAAGCTTCGAATTTCAAGGTATGGTTACGATTCCTGTATTTTTCTGATTTATATATTTTTCAATATGTGCGATACATCATTTTTACAGAATAATTGTTATATCACGCTTCCGCTCATCCGTAAATTCCTTCATGAATCATATGAGAAATATGAATGATCTAGAAAGGATTTAACCCTCCTATTTTAGGAGTGATATTATTGGCCTCTTGTTTGAGTTAGACTATGAAATGCATGGCCATGCTCAAATGTTGATTTGATGTTATAGTCTACTCATCGATCAAGGAAACCTGGATTAAATTATGAAGAGGATGACACATAACATGCCTCGAGTTTAATCTATAATATATGGTTAAAAGGATTGTAGTACATTGTACATTATACACAAAAGGTTTAATCGATCGTCGATTTAATTATTATTACTTGGGTAACAATGATGTATTACTAGATGCCGCTCATTGTTTATGATTTTAAATTAGATTTAAAATTGTTGCCAACGTAATAATAACCTAAAGGGTCGCACAAAGAATGATTGGAGGATTATTTAATTTAAATTAGGATTTAAATTAAATGTAAGTAATTCGAATTATTTGTTATTAATTAAGTGTGACTTAATTAATTAAATAAATAGGAAATTCGAATTTAATATTGATAGGGATAAATAAATCCTGATTGTGTATTTAAATATTACATTAATTATAAATGATTTGGGCTGCTAGAGTCAATAAGAAGATGTATAACATTCAGACCAAAAAGGTCAACACATTGATCAGGCCTAATGGACCAGATCAGGCCTGATGGAATAAAAAAGGCCCAAAAACCCTGAATATTAATTAATTTCCTAATTAATTAATAAGGGAAAAAACAGCCATTGAGAAGAATCCCGATAAGGATATAAATCCTCGCAGATTAGCCTCAAAGGGACCTAAAAGGATAAGGAATCAGTTTCCTACTATTTAGGACTCCAAAGTCCATTCTAATTATGAGACTTGCCCACCAAGTCTCCTATATCAAGTCCAATTCAAGGACCACCAGCATCTATATAAGGGGCCTCATCCCACAAATCAGAACTACATTTTTTGGCTTGATTCTCTAATTCACAGAGATACGTAGGCATCTCGTAAAGGTAGAATTAAGCTACGAAACACGAGAGCAGCCATTAAAGGCCTTGAGCTCCCGAACCTTAGCAATAAATACATCAAATAATAACCTTAGTTTTTTATCCATAACATTTGGCGCCGTCTGTGGGAAGCACAACAATAACCATGGCGAGAACACGGAGAACAGTTAGAGCCCTTGGAGGAGAAACACCAACGGGGACAACCCAAGTGATCTCTTCAACTGTGGAGGTGCCTTCTCACTCAACCTATGCATCCACGCAAGGAAAAGCCCAGATAGGGGCAACTGAACCTCAGCCACAAGGGACGATCCCCTCGGCTACTCAAGGTACGAATCCTCAAGTTCAACAAATATATGTACCTGTGAATTCTCGACCCGTCGGGTACGAATATTCAACTGTTGTTACTACTAACCCCCTTATGGGATGCCCCTTTACCCCGAGGTTGGAGGAAGCGGACATGCTGGGCGGAGTGAACCACGAGGGCGATCGCCCCCATACATACGAGGTTTGGCTCCTATTCCCGAGGATCAGGATTTTTCTGGTCCTTACACTGAGAGAGACTCCGAATCTTCAGATGATGAAGTAGCCCCAAGAAGGAGACGTGCTGGCAAAGAGCCGATGGCTGAAGGTAGCCAACGCCCTCAGAGCACCCAAGGGACGAATCCCCAAGAAGTGCAGGAAAGAATCAGGGCTCACGAGGCTGAGATTCAAAGGCTGAGGCGCGACCTGGAGGCGCACCGGACCACCAGACCCCCAACACCTCCTAGGGGGAGAAATCCTCCTTCCATCATAGACCTGGATGGTCCAGTGCAGAGAAGGGTTGTTATCCCAAGGGCTGATCCAAGCAATCTTCTTCCCCTTGGAGATCCTGATGATCCTACTCCACCCTTCACTGAAGATATAATGAATGCCCATATCTCAAGAAAGTTCAAGATGCCAACTATAAAAGCTTATAATGGTACGGGAGATCCCACTAATCATGTTAGAACATTTTCTATTGCACTGCTGTTGCAGCCCGTGAATGATGCTATTAAGTGTCGGGCCTTTCCTCAAACCCTGTCGGGTATGGCTCAAAGGTGGTATAGTCGCTTGCCCCTAAATTCTATTGGGTCTTTTAGAGAATTAAGTCAGGCTTTTATTAAGCAATTCATCAATGGGAGAGTTCATGAGAAAAGTTCAGCATCTCTTATGAGCATTATGCAGGGAACAAAGGAATCCTTGAGAGATTACCTGAATCGTTTCACAAAGGAGGCTTTAAAAGTCCCAGACCTGGATGATAAGGTAGCCATGATAGCACTGCAACAAGGAACTAGGGATGAGTTTTTTAAGATGTCCTTGGCCAAACGTCCTCCCGAAAGCATGTTGCAGCTCCAGGATAGGGTAGGGAAGTATATCAAGTTTGAAGAAAGCATGAGGAAGACCGTAGTAAGTAATGAGCCCACTGGAGGCAAGAAGCGGAAAACTGATATGGAGTATATTACTAAGGACAAGTATCCTAGAACCGAGCAAACCTCTGATTCAACCCCCATGAAAGGAGGACCTGGGCAAAAGTTCACTGAATACGCTAAGCTGAATACTCCTAGAAGCCAGATCTTGATGGAGATCGAGAAAGATAGAGATATTCGTTGGCCTAAGCCCTTTAAGGCTGATCCTGCCAAGCTAGATAAGAGCAAGTATTGCAGATTTCACAAAGATGTTGGTCATGACACCGATGAGTGTAGGCAACTGAAATATGAAATTGATTTCCTCATTCGAAAAGGAAGATTGAACAAATATACAGGAGAAGGAGGGGATAGAAGCAACAACGTGAGAAGGAACTTTGATGACCGAAGAAGAGATCAAGAAGACCAAGGGCCTGTGACCAACTCCAGGAAAGCATATGCTCGAGAAGTTATGCATATTGTTGGGGAAGCCCCGAAGAGGGCCAGGACAGGAGTAACAATGTCTTTTGATGATTCTGATCTGGAGGGTGTGAAATTTCCCCATGATGACCCGTTGGTCATAACCCCGATAATAGGGAACATCCCAGTAAGAAGGGTCCTTGTGGATAATGGTGCTTTAGTGGATATTTTGCTCCATGACACCTTTTTAAGGATGGGATATAATGACTCCCAATTGACCCCAACCGACATGCCGATATATGGATTCGCAGGAGTGGAATGCCCCGTAGAAGGAATAATCAAGTTGCCAACAACCATAGGACAAGAACCAAGGCAAGCAACTCAGATGTTGGACTTTGTGGTGGTGAAGGCTAGTTCGACCTATAACACTATCATGCAAAGAACAGGGATACACGTCATTAAGGCAATCCCTTCTTCTTATCATTCAGTTATGAAGTTTCTGACACGAGATGGGATTGGAGAAGAAAGAGGAGATCAAAAAATGGCTAGAAGCTGCTATGTGGCCTCTTTGAGGGCAGATGGAGTTGGGGGGCAGGTTCTTCCTATTGAAGATCTGGATATCCGAGAGAATGATGAGAAAAGAGGAAAGCCAGCAGAAGACTTGGTTTCAATTCCTTTGGCCCCCGAAGATCCTAGGAAGGTGACTTTTATTGGAGCAACACTCGAGGAGCCTTTTAGAGGGAAGTTGGTGAAATTTTTGCAAGAAAATAGTGATGTTTTTGCATGGTCAGCGGCTGATATGCCAGCATAGACCCGTAATTGATTACTCACAAGCTGAATGTGGACCCAAATCGGCAGACGGTAAAACAAAAGAAAAGAAGTTTTGTTCCAGAAAGGCAAGAAGCTATAAAACAGGAAGTGGAGAAGCTCTTGAAGGCTGGTTTCATTGAGGAGATTCAATTTCCAGAGTGGTTAGCAAACCCTGTAATGGTGAAGAAGGCTAATGAAAAATGGAGGATGTGTGTGGACTTCATTAATCTAAATGATGCCTGTCCTAAGGACTGTTTTCCGTTACCAAGGATCGATACCTTGATAGATGCCACTGCTGGGCATGAAATGCTGAGCTTTATGGATAGATTTAGTGGATACAATCAGATCAAGCACAAGGACGACATCCCAAAGGTATCATTCATCACTGACTTTGGTGTTTATTTTTATCTTGTTATGGCATTTGGTCTCAAGAATGCAGGAGCCACCTATCAAAGGTTGGTAAATAAAATTTTTAAGGATCTTATTGGCAAGACTATGGAAGTCTATGTTGATGACATGTTAGTCAAGAGTCTAGTAAAGACTGATCATATAGCCCATTTGAGGGAAGCTTTTGAGGTCCTGAGGTACCACAAGATGGTGTTAAATCCTACAAAGTGTGCTTTCGGAGTAGGGTCTGGAAAATTTTTGGGATTAATGGTCTCCAATAGAGGGATCGAGGCTAACCCCGATAAAATAAAGGCAATCCTGGACATGGAACCGCCAAAAACTATCAAGGATGTTTAGAAGCTCACATGAAGGGTTGCTGCATTAGGACGATTCATCTCCAAGTCAGGAGACAAGTACCTATCATTCTTCAAGTCACTAAAAAACATTAAGGACTTTGTATGGAGTGAGGAAAACCAGAAGGCTTTCGAAGAATTAAAGAAATATATGGCGCATGCCCCGTTGTTGGCCAAGCCAGTTTTGAATGAAGTTTTATTCTTATACTTAGCTGTTTCAGAGAGTGCCTTGAGCGCTGTATTGGTTAAGGAGGAAGTGAAAGTCCAGAAACCCGTATACTATGTCAGCAAAATTCTGCATGGTGCTGAGTTGAATTATTCAACTATTGAGAAATTTGCTCTAGCCTTGGTAATGGCTTCGAGAAAGCTGCATCCTTACTTTCAGGCTCATCAGATTGAGGTATTAACAAATCAGCCCCTGAAGAATATCATTCACAGTCCCAAGGCAAGTGGGAGATTGATCAAGTGGGCAATAGAGCTGGGAGAGTTCGATCTCAAGTATAAGCCGTGAACGGCAATAAAAGCCCAGGCACTAGCTGACTTCGTGGTGGAATGTACCATACCCAACCAAGAAGTCGGGGGGTAGGAAGATAACATATCTCAAGACAAGGAAGTTGATAAGGGGGATAAAGAGAAGGTTAATAAGGAAAAAGAATACTGGGTTCTCTATTTTGATGGAGCATCAAAAACGAATTCAAGTGGAGCAGGTTTGGTTTTACAAAGCCCTGATGGGTTCTTAATTGAGTATGCCATGAAGCTAGACTTCCCAACCACAAACAATGAGGCAGAATATGAAGCTCTGATAGCTGGTCTTGGCTTAGCAGGGACACTTAGAGTCAAGAACTTAAAAGTCTGTGGAGACTCGAAGTTGGTCGTATCCCAGGTGAGGGGAGAGTTTGAGGCAAGGAATGAGACGATGGCTAAATATGTTCGCCTAGTAAGGGTCGTGATGACCCAATTTGATGAATGCCATGTTGAGCACATTCCAAAGGAGGAAAATGCTAAGGCAGATGCGTTATCAAAGTTTGCTTCGTCTGAGATGGAAGAAAGTTCTGGAAGTGTATACTATCACGTTCTGAAAACATGGAGCATTGATGTTAAGCTTGTGGCTTCTATAGGCCTGGGGATGTCATGGATTGATACCATTAAGAATCACATTCAAACCGGCTGGTTACCTAACGATGCTACTGAAGCGCAAAAATTGGCTGTTCAAGCACTAAGATACTCTTTAATAGATGGAATTCTGTATAAGAGATCTTTTGTGGTTCCCTACTTAAGATGTCTCAGGCCTGATGAGGCTCGCTTGGCTCTTGAAGAAGTACATGAAGGCATATGCGGGCAACACTTGGGGGGCAGGGCCTTGGCTCATAAGATAACCCGTTTAGGCTTCTATTGGCCAGAAATGATGGCTGATGCCAAAGAATATGTGAAAAAATGTGACCGTTGTCAGAAGCACGCACCAGTTGTTAGACAACCCCCCGAGATGCTGACCTCTATCAACTCGCCCATCCCCTTTGCTATATGGGGAATGGATATATTAGGGCCTTTCCCCATGGCCATGGCACAAAGGATGTTTCTGATTGTGGCCATTGATTATTTCACCAAGTGGATTGAAGCTAAACCCTTGGCCAAGATTACAACTAAGCAGGTTGCACAATTCCTATGGGAAAGTATTATGTGCCAGTATGGAATTCCCCGCATCCTAGTCACTGACAATGGAACACAGTTCAACAATGAGGAATTCAAGAAATAATGTGAGGAAAATGAAATTGAGTTACGATTCACATCTGTGGCCCACCCGCAAGCCAATGGGCAAGCGGAAGTGGCAAACCGAATAATCCTGGATGGACTAAAGAAGAGGATCGAGAAGTCAAGGAATAACTGGGTGGATGAAATACTCCCCATACTATGGGCCTATAGGACTACCTGTAGAGTTACGACTGGAGCAACTCCCTTCATGTTAGCATATGGTGCAGAAGCAGTTGTTCCTGTAGAGATATCACATTCCTCCCCCAGGATTCAAGCTTTCAATGCTGAGGAAAATGAAGAAGGGAAAAGGTTGGCCCTGGATCTAATTGATGAAGTATGAGTGAGGCACATGCGAAGATAGTGGAATATCAAAAAAAGCTTCATTCTACTACAACCTAAGAGTTAAAGAAAGATTCTTCAAACAAGGTGATTTAGTTTTGAGGAAAGTGGAAGCTTCTGGTGTAGGGCAGAAAGGGAAGCTTGCCCCAAATTGGGAAGGGCCGTATAAAGTCAAGAGCGTTCAGGGTAGAGGAACCTACAAGCTGGAGACTATGGATGGTTTTGAAGTTCTGAGAACTTGGCATGCACAAAACTTGAAGGTTTACTATGTGTGAGATAGTTAAAGTATGATTCTCACTTGTCAGTATGACAAGTAGGTTTAAAAACACCTTGAAGCTTTGCTTGTTTAGGGTTTTTCTATATAGAAAATATGTTTATCAGGGTTGAACCCATCCTATGTAAGTTATCCAGAATACCAAGTTATAATATAAAATCTTCGACTTAATCTTGGCCTATTAGATTTGATTGCTTTATGAAAGATAAAACCAAGTTATAAACTTGAGTTTGAAAGAAGAAATACATAAAAAAACTTAGGCCTTGGAAGGCTGAGATTCGTCGGAACCACTATCTGAAGTCTCTTCGGATGTCTCAGTCGTCCCCTCGGATGTCTCAGTCGTCCCCTCGGAAGTCCCCGTAGAGGTTCCCTCGGAACTGCCTTCGGACACTTTGGATGCAGGAGACGCTGGTCTATGAGGCGCTACCTTTGGAGGCTCTTCTACCCTGACCTTCTTTGTAATGGGCTCAGGCTCCTCTTCAGAAGAAGTTTCCTCCTCTCCAGAGCTGGACTCGAGCTCCTTCCTCTTTTGGCCTTGGCCTTGACTCCCCGATGAGCCGTCCTTGATCAAATCTGCAAGCTTTTCTGTAACACCCCCAAGTGCTGGAACTCGCACAGGGCAAGGGAAGGAGGACTGTTCGAGGACTTCTGGAAATTCATCTTGAATGGCCTCCACCGCGGCATCCCAGCCTTTCTTATAGCTAACTGGATGAAAGAGGGCATCGTGCTCCACCATTAAGTCCTTGAACTCCTAAGTGTCCATCCAGTCGTCAAAGGCTTTATCCTTTTGAGCCTTCAGGATAACATTTTCAGCCCGGGCCGTTTCCAGGTCAGAAGTGGAAGAGGCAAGTTGGGCTTCAAGGGCCTCTATTCTTTGGTTGGCCTCCTCCAGCTTCTTGTTTGCATCCTCCAGACCAACCTTCCAAGCCTTGGCTTGGTGAATCGCCCCTTGAAAATGGGCATTCGCCTACAAGAAACACAACAAAAGTATGAGATGGGAAAATAAAAAAAGGCAACTATGAAGGGAAAAGGAAAAAGACGTACCGTCGCCAAAGCCTGAGCTCCAAAAAGCTCATTCCCCTCTAAGTCCTGTTGAAGGACAAAGTCTTGATAGTCAACCGGGGAGATGGAATGCTTAGACCATTCCTTGGCAAGCGCTGTGCTACCAACAATTGAATCCTTGCCCCAGATTCCCTAAGCAGGTTGAAAGTAAGACCCTGGCTTTTGCTTGGTGCGCAAAACTTGGCTGGGGCCTTCTTCGCCTGGATCCATTGCTTGAAGTAGGAACTCCGGGAAGCGATCCCCATGGCGCGGGTCTTTAAAGACCTTTCCAGTGCGCTTCATCCTGATCGTCTCCAGGTCCTTAGGCTTTGTAGCCTCCTCAATTTTCTCAGCCACTGCAACAAATGAGATAAGTAAGATTAGTAATTAACAAATTTAGAAGATGAAGGGAATGAAAGAAATATATAAGGAAGGAAACTTACTCTTCTTAGGGATGGGAGAAAGGCCGCGTTCTACAAGAACGGTCTCCCTGATAAGATCCCAAGAATGGGAAGTCCCATTATCTTGCGTCAGGAGGTTGAAAGCTCTGGCCTCCTCCTCAGACAAAATTATATCGTTAGGGCTCCCATCAACGGCTAGCCCAAAAGATGATCGAAATAGGGTGCCCCAATCGCCACCCTCCCAAACGACGAATAAGAAATCTTTCTTCCACCCCAAGTTGTTGTCAGGGATGGACTTCCCGTTCACTATGTGGGGAATAGTTGGGCGCTGGTTTAAAGAAACCCAACCCGGATTCTTATTAGGGATATTCTTGAACTGAAAAATCTTTCTGAAAACAGCAACAGAAGTGGGGACATTGTGCTCGGCGCATTGTGACAGATAGCACAGAATGAGCCTCCAGGAATTAGGGGGAGTTGGCAAGGGCTGATGCCCATATCAGCTAGCAGAACGGGGATAAACGGGTGAAAGGGAAGCCTGATACCTGCCCTTAGAGTATCCCTGTAGACGCATAATGCGTCCTTCCTCCACTGACAGGCCCTGTCGGCTGGACCTGCAAGAACCAGTTTGAAAGGATCCCTGATTCTGAAATAGCTACTCAACTTTTCCAGCTCTTTTGGATCCCGCAAGGCACTTATATGATCGTGCGCGTCCAGATGTGCATCAGACGGGTACTCATCGCCTCAGGTATTGATTATATCGATCAAGGAAGTGTACCTTGATCAAATAGGGAATTCGTTGGACTTTCTGGCCACATTCATCTTGGCCAAACGAGTCATTTTCTTATTAGCCATCTGAAAAAAGGGCACATATAAAGAGATAGTTTTAGAAGCGCAAACTATGCGAAAACAAGAACAAGAAGTAAAGGGAGAAATTTTACCTGAAGTAAAGTTCCTAAAAAGGGCTTCGGGGCTTAAGATACTCCGACTTACTGTTATTACTCTGAGATTCTTAACAGAAGAAGAAAGAAGAAGAATTTAGAAATGAGAAAGTGAGGAGCAGTAGACTCTACTCACTCCTTTATATAGGAAGAAAAGTGAAGTTAAAGGGACAAAAAGCCCAGTAAAGATGGAGGCCCAAAGAGAAAGCCCAGAAAATGGATCATTCCAGAATATTCCAAGGGAGAAATTAAATAAAATTCTCGAGAATTCTAGAAAATTCTAAACAGGGTATTTTGACATATTAAGCCCAAATTAATAAGAGGCCCAATAAGAGTTAGAAGGCCCAAATCCAATTAGGATTTGGAAAAATACAAGGCCCAATAAGAGTTAGAAGGCCCAAATCCAATTAGGATTTGGAAAAATACAAAGCCCAAATCAAAGCCCTAAAAGATGTAAGGCCCAAAAAGAAGATCAGGCCCAAACAGAGGCCCAATCAAAAATGGATTAGAAGGAAGCCCAAAAAGACCAGGATTCAGGTCGAATTTCAAGTCGTGAATTCTGCTCGAAATCTTTCGAACAGACACCCGAAAATAACGGGTATAAAAAACTAGGATTCAGGTCAAATTTCAAGTCGTAAATTCTGCTCGAAAACCTTCGAACGGACACCCGAAAATTACGGTTATAATTTAACTGGATTAAGGTCGAAACCAAGACCAGGATCGAGGTCGAATCAAGCACATCATTTTTCAAGTATGGGGTTCAGAATCCTATATTGAAATCCAGGTCGAAGAATCGACTAGGATCCTGGTCGAAGGCCAGGTCGTGAATCCTAGTCGAAATCTATCGACCAGGAAGCAAGAGAAGGCAAAGAATTTTCGAACTAGATCAAGGTCGAAGGTTTGACTAGGATCCTGGTCGAAATCCAGGTCGTGAATCCTAGTCGAAACCTCATGACCAGGAATTGAAACAAGGGCAAATTTTCGACCTAGATCCAGGTCGAAAGATCGACTAGGATCCTAGTCGAATTCCAGGTCGTGGATCCTAGTCGAAGTCCTTCGACCAGGATTGCAAAGCTGGCCCAAATTTCGACTAGGATCCAGGTCGAAATTTCGACTAGGATCCTGGTCGAAAAAGGGCTGGAAATTTGAAAACATTTGTGGAAAATTGCAGAAAATTTGGAAAAATCCCGGGAAAAAGGGAAAATTCCTGAAAAAATACCAGAAAATTCCTAAAAATAGGGAGAAGGTAAGAAAATAGGGAGGGAAGTTTTTTATCAAACCCTGGAGCCGCGTACATGGCAAATCATTGTAAACGAGTAGGTCGCTCCACACTTTACGCAAAACGGTACCCTGAAAGGGAATGAACGCTCTTAACTTTTGCAAAATCTGACACGGTTTCCCAAAAGTTGGGGGGCAAATGATAGGAATAAATAAATCCTGATTGTGTAATTAAATATTACATTAATTATAAATGATTTGGGCTGCTAGGCCCAATAAGAAGATGTATGACATTCAGACCAAAAAGGTCAACACATTGATCAGGCCTGATGGACCAGATCAGGCCTGATGGAACAAAGAAGGCCCAAAAACCCTGAATATTAATTAATTTCGTAATTAATTAATAAGGGAAAAAACAGCCATTGAGAAGAATCCCGATAAGGATATAAATCCTTGCAGGTTAGCCTCAAAGGGACCTAAAAGGATAAGGAATCAGTTTCCTACTATTTAGGACTCCAAAGTCCATTCTAATTATGAGACTTGCCCACCAAGTCTCTTATATCAAGTCCAATTCAAGGACCACCAGCATCTATATAAGGGGCCTCACCCCACAAATCAGAACTACGTTTTTTGGCTTGATTCTCTAATTCACAGAGATACGTAGGCATCTTGTAAAGGCAGAGTTAAGCTACGAAACACGAGAGCAGCCATTAAAGGCCTTGAGCTCCCGAACCTTAGCAATAAATACAGGAAATAATAACCTTAGTTTTTATCCATAACAAATATTAAATCCGAAATTAAGATATTGGATGATTAAGTGAGACTTAATAATACAATAGTTAGAATTTCGAATTTAATAATAATAATAACTCTAAAATTAAGTTTAGGGTTGGAGGCTCATTAGCTCTTGCCTATATAATATCTTTTTCTAATAGAATTAGGGTTACACGTTTTATTTGATAAAACATAAACCCTATAACTTGAAGAGAGATAGAGAGAGCAAGAATGCGGCCTCAAGAATGTGCTAGTACACACCCATCCTCCGGTCAATCATTCGTGTGGATACCTTCAAGGCGTAGATTGTTCCAGCGACGGGCTACGTGGTGATCATTCAAGACCTCCATCGTTCCATTAACGTAAAGCTTCTTAAGGTAAAAATACTGAACTATGAATTAAATATTATTTTCGCATGGATCCTGCGGAGGGTTTCGATTTTTTAAGAATTAAATTTACGTTTTCATTGCATTTATGTGCTAAAAACCCTTCAATGGCATCAGAGCTACTTGCGAAAAGTTTTTAATTCATTTATGTGTTTAACCGTTTTCGATATATGAGCATGTACGTGATTCGCCATGATTTGATATTGATATAATATGCTTGTATATGTATGATTTTTAATATATGATATTCATGTGAGTTGTATAATCATAAGATATACTGGGGCTGAGTTCTATGGAGTCCACCTTTTTATCGGAGTCCTCGGAGTCCATCTACGTTCTGTAAATAAAATATATTGTAAAACGTGTTATTTTGCAAAACATGTTACACAAATAGCATAACTTCAACAAAATCATGCAAATCTCATATATTTACGGTACAATATGTATGTTCTGCAATATGTTCTGCAACATGAACATTTATGTTCTGCAAACTAAACATGTTTTGTAGAATATATATTTTTGCAATGTTCTGCTTGTAAAATGTATGCAATCTACAAGATTTTTGATAGAATAGTGATGTTTGTCGAAAAATAATATGTTTTGCAATATTTTAAGCTATATTTTACTTGCAGAACATATATGGACTCCGAGGACTCCAATTAAAGGTGGACTCCATAGAACTTTACTCTACTGATATATACATGATTTATGTTTGTTCTAATTATGAGAATCATATTAGATATGGATTTTGAATTGGCTACTACAGATTTGCTGAAATCTGGGTCTGGTGTCCGATTTACGCAAACGAATACCCTATTCGATAGGTAAACGAGTGTTAGAACAAAACTGATAGTTAAAGCTATCAACGACTCGTCTGTAAGGCGTTTGACATCGTTTACTGCCTGTAAACTGTGATTCTTGTTTTTCTGATTTGATTCTGATTTTTTTGATTTTGTCATATTTTTTATGATTAGATCATGGATAATATGATATGTTAAGATCAGATTATGTGTTTTAACATGCTTTTATGCGTTGTATGAGCATGATGGATGGTTATGGCCTTTCGACCTTAGTGTAATGGTTTTGGTTTTGGTTTTAAATACGACTTGCATGTCGTCAATATTTGTAATCATAAATCTCGAATGTAACTCGAGTTATTTTTGTAAGTTCATTAGATTAGTTTTACTTTCAATCATGTAATGTAATTGAAGACTCAAGAAGGCTATCTAATGGAGGTGATTCAAAGAAGAAGACGAGGCATACAAAAAGTCTAAAGAAAGAAGAATACTTATGTAATAAGTAGTTGTATTTATTTCCATCACCATATTAGATTGACCTTGATCTTTATCATGAGCTTGATAAAGATCACATAGGATGGGGCCATAACCAAACACATTTACTTTATTGCACTTTACATATTGATGTATGAATGTATGTATAGAATAGTTAATGATGCATGATTTAATTAGATTAATCATGCATGAATGTATATATTAGATACGTCACCCATGCCATGCCTAAACAAGATAAAATCTGTAACGACTCAAGATTTTAAACTTTACAAACGATTATGAGATTCTCGTGTTTATGAAACACGGAATGAAATACGAATCTTCTTTATTTCCGACCTGGGGCGATTTTGTCAAAAACGGGTTCATAGAACTTGTAAGGCTGTGGGTTTTAAGCAAGACCGATGTGACTCCTCCACTACCTGGAAATCAAACCATTGACGAGTATTGATTTGAAGTATTTTATTCAAGGAAAAATTGGGAATCTCTTTATGATGGGATCATGATCGTTATAATACTAACAAAACCCTAATGTTTATATTAAGTTATTTAGATGCCTTCCAATATGTCCAATGCGTTAACCCCTAAACTGATAAGGAGTGGGTTCGCCAGAGCGAAGTACTCCCACTATCATGGGATGATGTGTTGAAGTATATGATACTTTTAGACCTTTGGGTTTTAACTTAACTAAGTTACCACAACAGGATTGTGAACTTAGAGGCATAGAGTTTGGTGAGATTTATTGGATAAATAAGAATAAATGTTATTCCACTAAACTATCCAAGATTTATATAGTTGATATAATTGACAAATGTTATCTACCTTATTGAATCATGTTTTAGGAGTAAAGCCAAAGATGAACTAAAACGTTGTGAAAATTTGGATCTTGGCTCACTAGAAAGTATATAGAAGATACTCTTTTCGAATTAATAGTTAGGGCTATTAATTTGATAAAATAGTGGGAGATATATATTTTGAATATATATGAATAATTACTTGAACATAATTTAATAATCATTTGTAAACTAATTTATCTTATGCATTTTAAATAATGTAGATATCAAATGGAAATCAATTCAAACAACTTCTCTGTGCGATCAGTCCTTGAGAAGGACAAGCTGACAGGAACAACCTTCCTTGACTGGCAGAGGAACTTGAGGATTTTCCTCAAATAAGAGCGCAAGCTCTATGTCATAGATATCCCTCGCCCTGCACCTCTCACTGAAGGAGCATCCCATGCTCAACATAATGTTTATCAGAAATATATCGATGATGACACGGATGTTCAATGTCTCATGTTAGCGATCATGAGTGCTGAACTTCAGAAACAACATGAGAATATGAATTCTTATGATATGATTGAGCACCTTAAACGTATGTTTGAAGGGCAGCTCGTCAGGAGAGGTTTGATACTTTTAAATCGTTTCATGCATGTAAGCAGGGAGAACGTGATCCGGTTGGACCGCATGTTCTAAGGATGATTGGGTATATTGAGTACCTTGCCAAGTTGGGTGCCCCGATTGCTGTGGAGCACCAGATTGACCTAATTTTGCAATTTAAACAACAGTTATTCTCAATTTGTGATGAATTACAATATGAATGAGATAGATAAGAACCCCACCGAACTGTTGGCTATGTTGAAAACTGCGGAGACCAACGTTCAAAAGACATCCCCTGCTCCCATGTTGATGGTGAATAAGGGGAAGTCCAAAGGAAAGGGTAAATGGAAAGGCAAGAGGAAGATGGGATCTAAATCGAATGCCAATCCGAAACCTGATCTGACCAAGGCTTTGAAGCCTAAAGGTGGTATTCCAAAGGTTGGTGATTGTCACTATTGCAAGAAACCAGGTCATTGGAAGAGGAACTGTCATGATTATTTGGAGGATCTGAAGAAGAAGAAAGTTGTTGTTACTGTTTCTGATTCAGGTGTTTATATTATTGAAGTCAATTTGTCTACTTCTACATCTTGGGTATTAGATACTGGATGTGGTTCTCACATTTGTATAAATGTGCAGGAACTGCAGGGAAGTAGGACATTGGCGAAGGGAGAAGTCGACCTACAAGTTGGCAATGGAGCAAAGGTTGTTGCTTTAGCTGTAGGGACTTATCATTTATCGTTGCCCACTGGGCTTGTTTTATAACTAGATAACTGTTTTTACATGCCTGCGATTTGCAGAAACATTATTTCGGTTTCTTGTTTGGACAAGAAAGGTTTTTCATTTTTGATTCAGAACAATAGTTCCTTTTCATTCAATAATGTTACCTACGAGATTGCACGTTTGTTTAATGGTTTATATATTCTTGATATAGATACTCCTGTCTATAATATAAATAATGATAATAAATGTATTAAGATGAAAGACTCAAATCAAACATACCTTTGGCATTGTCGTTTAGGTCACATAAATGAGAAACGCGTTTCCAAATTACATAAAGATAGTTACTTGGATAAGTTTGATTTTGAATCATATGAAGAATGCAAATCTTATCTCATTGGAAAAATGGCTAAAGCTCCTTTAACCGGACAGGTGAAGAGGCCACCGAACGATTAGGACTTATACATAGTGATGTATGTGGTCCAATGTGTACGATGGTAAGAGGTGGCTTTTACTACTTCATTACTTTTTCTGATGATTTCAGTAGATATGGATATGTGTATCTTTTGAAGAACAAATCCGATTCTTTTGAAAAATTCAAAGAATACAAGGCTGAAGTGAAAAAGCAAACAGGGGAAAGTATTAAAGTTCTACGATCAGATCGTGGATGAGAATACTTAAGCCTCGAGTTTAAAGGTTTCTTGAAGGAGTGTGGTATCCTATCACAACTTACTCCTCCTGGAACGCCTCAATGGAATGGATCTGAGAGGAGAAATCGTACCTTGTTGGACATGGTGCGATCGATGATGAGTCTAGCAGATCTTCCAATAAGTTTCTGGGGTTATGCTCTAGAAATGACTGCATATATACTAAACTGAGTTCCAACTAAATCTGAAAGGATATCTTCGATATATTATTTATTTTGGTATTTGTACGATTAAACATAAATTAAGAACACGTAGATCCTCTCCATTAAGACATGAATTTAATTGATCAAAATCAGTCAAAAAGTCAAACTAGCAAAATCATGTCTTTTAAACAGATAAAAGAGATATTCCATTTTTGCAAAATATCACAAAAATATATCTTTATGGAATATATCTCTAAGGCAATATGATCAAAGAAGAAACATCAAGATATGATATTTCTTAGATCTATGTTGCAGCAGGAATATAGCAACAAGCTCGATTAAGGAATATTGCAGAAATATTCTTTAGAGGTCTCGTGCTATATCAAAAATATTCAACTCTTCACTCCAAAATATATCTCTATATATATTAAAATAGTTTTATTCAAAAATTATTAATATTCAAGGTTGGAATATTGACATCCAGTTCTGCAACTCATTTATGAATACTTACAATAATTTTCTCTTGTTTCGTAAAATCAGCATTTCTCGGAGAAAATTGTTCAAAAATACTCAAACACATTTCCTATCATCCAAATATATTTTATATATTAGGAAATATATTTTAAATATTTATACAAGTCAAAACTTTGGTCAAAAGATCTATCTCATTTATTTCAAGACCAACGATATTTTTATTCGGAAGAAAGGCTGACATAACAGTTTCATTTTTAGATAAAATACTTCCACATTCTAGAATGACTTGAAATTTGGTATGGATCATTTAAATGCTATTTTCTAAGTATGCTAAAAATTTCGTAGCATTCAGAGAATTTTTGTCCGGACACAAAAATCGAGGCAGTTGGTCCCACAGTTGACCACGTTTGACCTAGTTACCATTGACTAAAGTTGACCAAAACTTTCAGGACATCATTTAATATTATTTAGATAATTATCAAGGTTGATTAATTAATGGTGCTTAATCCTTAATTAAAGTAATTAAAGAATGATTAAAAGAAAAGGAAAATATATATTTAATATATATATATATATATATATATATATATATATATATCAGCTGAGATCTAAATGAATACTAGCTTGTGCTTCCTTCCCACTTGCAAAGAAACACAACCTACTTGCCATGTCATCAATCCATGTGATACACTCCATCCACCATTCATTCCTTCTCAAATCTCAACCATTCAATCCACCCAACTCCTCCTATAAATAAACCCCCACCCCAACCCATTTTCTTCAAGCTAAAGAGACACAAAGTTGCTGGGATTTTTTTTAAGAAGTGCTTCTCTTCATCTCTTTCAAATTCTATACACACACTTCTTCTCAAAAACCTTCTCTCTCTTCTATATACTTATATATATACAAGGTTTTTGAAACCCAAGCTTAGCTTCATCCAACCAAGCTTTATCCCACCAAGTGAGCTCATCCACTACCACTTCCCGGCCTCCCGAAGGGCTGCCCAAGTTCGACCAAAGTTCCAAAATCCGGCCGAACCTCCGGCGAATTTTTCCGGCGAACGTTTCCGACTGTTTTCCAAAAGTGGTTAGTTTTAGCTTCTTATTTGAGTTCTTTGTATTTAAGCTTTGTACTTAACTTCTCTACTTCATCTTAAGCTCTAATACAAGCTCTCTTATAAAGGAAGTTCTCGGGGAGAACTTAGATTCGAACTCGGAATTCGAATAAGTACTTGATCTTCGTAAAAAATCATTCCGACGAGAAGATCTAAAAAGAAAAGTACTTTATCTCCAAGGGGGAGATTATATTTGACACAAGTACGAGTTAGCCAATTATTTCTTGCACTTTAATTGGATCTTGGCTAACATTCATTCGTGATCATAAAATAATTACGAAGTAAAAATGTAATCCCTTCTATCATCTTTAGTGTTCTGGGGGATTATTACTTGTCTCATATAAACACTTCGTAATTTGTCAAATCTTAAAACGGATCATACGAGTTAGACAATTACTTAACGATCTTTAATTGGATCTTGTCTAACTAATAACGTACATATAAAATATTACGAAGTAAAAGTGTAATCCCTTCTAACATCTTTAGTGTTCCGGGGGATTATAGCTTGTTCCATATAAACTACTTCGTAATCATCCGTTAAAATTAAGGACGAATCAAATTCACGAGTTAGCCAATTAATTTACGCTATTTAATTGGATCTTGGCTAACACATATCGTGTATATAAACAATTATGAGTCATATCGTATAAGCCCCTTCTAACATCTTTCAGTGTTCCGTGGGGTTATACTACGATATCTATAAAATACTTGTAATTATTCGTCCAAACTTCGAAAGCACAATCTTAAGCCAATTACTTGTACTTATTTAATTGGATCTTGGCTAAGACTCATAAATCTTATAAACGTGCTTGAAGTTAAGAGAGTATACTTTGACCTTATAATCGTCAACATACAAGTATACCTTAAAACCTTAAGTTGATATACTTAAAGGTAAAATTACAACTCCGAGGTTGTAATTAAAGTATTCTTCGATCTATAAATATATAATCGAAAGAAGAAGAATACTATAGAAGTCATAAGCCAAAAGTGCTTCATATAAAAAGACTTCTTATATTACTCTACCTATCTATTTAATCTATAAAGGAGTAATCATAAAAATACTTGGACTACTATTTATTATCTTAAGTCAAGTATTCTTATTTTGTTTAATATTTTTATTTGAATATTATACTATTTGTGGGCTAGTACAGTAACATACTAGTTCAAAACAAATCTTTTCCTACTTGTTTTGTTTCGTGGATTGTCTTATTAGTTTTGTAGTGAGGTGAAGTGACGTGAGGTGATTCTCGTTCTAAGACCCAAGTCCTAGACGTACTAACGGGGAGTTAGTAGTCTTCACACCGTGAAGAAGAGGAAAGACCCAAGACCGGATCACTAAGATCCAAGACCGACAAAAGCTAAGGAAGCCAAGTCCACACAAAGGCTCTACAACAACTTTGAAGAAATAGCGGGGAGTTATTGTCTAAGATAGGTTGTGTAGGTATTACATTTATTTTGAGGTGGTGACCCTTGTGTTGCGCACCAAGACAAATACTTATAAAGGGTGTAAAGGCTTCTCCGCCTACTAAAGGAGCAAGTTTATTACAAGGGAAAATCCTGAGTCTGGGAGAGGAGCTCGGGGACTGGAGTAGGGGTGAGCGAATCTATTAAAGGTTGCGCCATCGCGAACCAGGATAAAATCACCGTGTGGTATTTTCTTTCCTTGCACTTTATCTTCCGCACATATAAACTGCATAACCACTTGGTAAAGTTTTAAAAAGGGGATAAAATATTTTTAAAACGCCACAACATTTTTTAAAATTGGTAATTAAGCTATTCAACCCCTCTTCTAGCTTAAAATAGCCTCTTACGGGACCTTACAAAATTGGTTCAAAAGACTCCATATGAGATATAGACTGAGAAACGTCACAGTATGTCTTTTATGAAAGTATGGGGATGCGAAGAGTTTGTAAAATGCTTGGTGTCTGACAAGCAGGGACCAAAATCGGATAAATGTTTGTGGGATATCCTGAAGAAACTAAAGGGTATAGTTTCTATAATCGTACCGAGAACAAAGTGTTTGTTGCTCGAAGTGTTGTATTTCTTGAAAGAGAGTTACTTTCAAAGAAAATTAGTGGGAGGACTATAGATCTCGATGAAGATCGAGTTGTACAAAATAATATTGAACCAGAGTTGGAAAATGGGCAGGAAGTACATCAAGATGTTCCTGCTCCGGAAACACAGGCTGTTCGTAGATCTAGTAGGGGTCGTCATGAGCCAGAGAGATATTATGGATTTCTCTTGACTCAAGATGATGATGTAATGCTCATAGATAATGATGAGCCTCTTACCTACCAAGATGCTATGAACAGTCCAGACTCCGAGAGATGGCTAGAGGCCATAAAATCTGAAATGGAATCCATGTATCAAAATAAAGTATGGACTTTAGTTGATCCACATGATGGGGTAAAACCTATAGGGTGCAAGTGGGTTTTCAAGAAGAAAACTGACATGGATGGTAAAGTACAGACCTATAAAGCGCGACTGGTGGCAAAAGGTTTCAAATAAGTTCATGGTATAGACTATGATGAGACCTTTTCACCAGTTGCTATGGTCAAGTCCATCAGGATTTTGCTAGCAATAGCTGCTTACTACGACTATGAGACTTGGCAAATGGATGTCAAAACCGCTTTCTTAAATGGGAGCCTTGAAGAGGATGTATACATGATACAACCTGAGGGTTTTTTCGATCCCAAGTTTTCTAAGATGGTCTGTAAGTTGCTTCGATCTATTTATGGATTGAAGCAAGCCTCAAGGAGATGAAATCATCGTTTTGATGAAACAGTCAAAGAATTTGGCTTTATTAAAAATGAAGATGAACCATGTGTTTACAAGAAGGTTAGTGGGAGCCACGTGGCATTCCTAGTACTATATGTAGATGACATATTACTAATAGGGAATGACATACCTTCTCTACAGGCTGTTAAGACTTGGTTAGGAAATAATTTCTCGATAAAGGACTTAGGTGATGCTACCTATATATTAGGGATCAAGATCTATAGAGATAGATCAAGGAAATTAATCGGCCTAAGTCAGAGTACATATATTGACAAAGTATTGCATCGTTTCGAGATGCAAGAGACAAAAAGAGGATATGTCCCAATGTCTCATGGGATCTCAAAAGACAACAGCCCTAAATTATTAGATGATAAGGGCCGTATGAGCAAAGTTCCACATGCTTCGGCAATTGGATCTATAATGTATGCGATGATATGTACTCAACCTGATGTTTCGTATGCCTTGAGCATGACGAGTAGATACCAGTCTAATCTTGGCGAGGGTCACTGGACAGCAGTCAAGAATATTCTTAAGTACTTAAAAAGGACTAAAGATTCATTCTTGGTGTATGGAGGAGATGATAAGTTGGTTGTAAAGGGTTACACTGACACCAACTTTCAGACAGACAGAGACGATTCAGTATCTCAGTCAGGTTTTGTGTTTTGCCTTAATGGAGGTGCTGTAAGCTGGAAGAGTTCAAATTAAGAGACAGTAGCTGATTCTACAATGGAAGCTGAGTATATTGCTGCCAGTGAAGCAGCCAAAGAGGCAGTTTGGATACGGAAATTCATAACGGGACTTGGTGTGGTTCCATCGATCACAGATCCAGTTGATCTTTACTGTGATAATAATGGAGCCATCGTGCAGGCTAAAGAACCAAGGTCCCATTCCCGGGAAAAGCATATACTTAGGAGATATCACCTCCTTTGAGAGATTAATGAAAGAGGAGATATGCGTATGTGTAAAGTGCATACTGATGATAATGTTGCAGACCCACTGACTAAGGCTTTGTCGCAGCAAAAGCACGAAGGTCATACTAGTTCCATGGGTATTAGGTATATAGGTGATTAGCTCTAGTGCAAGTGGGAGATTGTTAGTGTTTGTGCCCTAGAGACAACACTATTATGTTTATATTATGAAATATTTGGATTATTAATTCTGATTATATGGATTATTCTTCAGTAATTTATTATATCTTTATTTTCTGCGATAAGATGTTAGATTAATAAATGTCCTTGGAATATGATATATAATTTTATATCTCTAAGTACGTGACTTAGAAATGAGATTATGAGAATAGTACCGATATTCCTAAAGATCCATAGTTGAGTATTAGTATTAAGGGACAATAATAATGCATTAAGACTAGTGTGAATGTTGACTGATGATCACATCTCATTGATTATAGGTATAGTGATACTAAAGTCAAAACACAGGCACATGTATTATATACATGGTGCTGGAAGACCCAATGTGAGATTCTACATGTCTGTTGTGTCATAAGTAATTCTCACAATGATAATGATGTATTGGTCCTTAGACTTGAAATTATTATATTTCTATATGAGAATTAATATACTTTGGTTGCATTAAAAGTTACCTTTGGTCGGGTGATGATAAAGTGTATATTGGATATATTATGAATCATATGAGAAATATGAATGATCTAGAAAGGATTTAACCCTCCTATTTTAGGAGTGATATTATTGGCCTCTTGTTTGAGTTAGACTATGAAATGCATGGTCATGCTCAAATGTTGATTTGATGTTATAGTCTATTCATCGATCAAGGAAACCTGGATTAAATTATGAAGAGGATGACACATAACATGCCTCGAGTTTAATCTATAATATATGGTTAAAAGGATTATAGTACATTGTACATTTTACACAAAAGGTTTAATTGATCGCCGATTTAATTATTATTACTTGGGTAACAATGATGTATTACTAGATGCCGCTCATTGTTTATGATTTTAAATTAGATTTAAAATTGTTGCCAACGTAATAATAACCTAAAGGGTCGCGCAAAGAATGATTGGAGGATTATTTAATTTAAATTCAGATTTAAATTAAATGTAAGTAATTCGAATTATTTGTTATTAATTAAGTGTGACTTAATTAATTAAATAAATAGGAAATTCGAATTTCATATTAAATCCGAAATTAAGTTATTGGATGATTAACTGAGACTTAATAATACAATAATTAGAATTTCGAATTTAATAATAATAATAACTCTAAAATTAAGTTTAGGGTTGGAAGTCCATTAGCTCTTGCCTATATAATATCTTTTTCTAATAGAATTAGGGTTACATGTTTTATTTGATAAAACATAAACCCTAGAACTTGAAGAGAGATAGAGAGAGTAAGAAGGCGGCCTCAAGAACGTGCTAGTACACACCCATCCTCCGAGAAATCATTCGTGTGGATACCTTCAAGGCGTAGATCGTTCCACCAACGGGCTACGTGGTGATCATTCAAGACCTCCATCGTTCCATTAACGTAAAGTTTCTTAAGGTAAACATACTGAACTACGAATTAAAAATTATTTTCGCATGGATCCTGCGGAGGGTTTCAATTTTTTAAGAATTAAATTTACGTTTTCGTTGCGTTTATGTGCTAAAAACCCTTATATTTAATAAGTTCATTTAGTTATAATTTAAACTTAAAGAAAAAAGAAAAGAAAAACAAAAAAAGAAAAGAAAAACAAAAAGGAAAAAGAAAATAACAAGAAAAAGAAAAATGAAAAGAAAAGAAAAGAAAAAAAAGGAAAAGAAAGAAACCTGGCAACCATATATGGTCGCAGGTTGAGTGACTAGGTCGCAGGTTGGCTGTTTGTGTGAATAAAAGCTAAGTGAAAGAAGTTATCCCTCCTTGGTCGCAGGTTACAAATGAATACATTGGTCGCCACTTACTCCTCGACCATAACTTTGTTGAACAATCAATTAAATTGTGTGGTTCAGTTTTAGCCACATATTTTAACTGATATAAAGTGTACTCTATAACAGTAGAAGCATTTAGCAATTTGAGTTGTATTTTTCTGTTCATCTTCTCTCCCAAAGAGCTGAAGTTTGCAGTAAAGAGATACAAAGGAGATATACACACAAATCTATATCAGTTATTCTTCTCACCGGAGTAACGTTATAATGCCCGATTTAACTCTTGTATATTCATAGGGGCATTATAATTGTTACCCGGTAATTAAATCCTTAGACAAACAAAAGCTAGATCATTGTATAGGATTTAATTTGTTGATCTTTGTAGAAGCTAGGAACTTTGTTGTTCTTAGATTATAGCCGGTTAATTTATTTACTGGAGTGTAGCAACACCCCTCGCAGATTTATATATGAATATATATTTTCCCGAATATCTTGTTTTTATTGTTCCAAACACTATTCACCATAAAAACACGGAACCACTAACCGAGCTCTATATTTTATATCCGCAAAATATTCAAAAGAATTTTTTAATTTAGCGAGTATCGTATTCAACCCCCCTTCTACAATACTTCGGGACCTAACAATTGGTATCAGAGCTGGCTGATTGATACAAAAATCAGGATCCTTAAATAAATCTATTTTATCAATTTTTCATTTACATAAATTTATTTTTAAATTTGATTTAGCAAATTTATTTTATAAATTTAATTTAAATAAGTTTATTGTATGAACTTTATTTAAATAAATTTATGTTATAAATTTAACTAAATTAATTAATTATTTACATTTTAATAAATAAAAATTTCTAATTTAAATTATTTTTCTTCCGAATTTTTGCTTTCCTAGCTGCCAATTTTTCAGCCATTTAGGTGCCATTTTTGTTGTTGTTTGTATCTAGAAATCAGTACCATTCATACAATTGACAAATATATTCATTTTGGCAGCCTCTAAGGAAACAAACATATTCCAGCTTTTGGAAGCTAATAGATTAGGAGGTTAGCAGCTGGAAAAACATACCACAAATACACGCGCAGGAACTATGCAATCTACTCGCGCCTGCAGTCTGTTCAGCTTCACGCGTGGGAAATAAAAATGACAACCAGCTTACTGCAACACATGCGCGAGTTGATGTAATCAACAAGTATACAGTTGCAATTTAGTGAGCTCTAGGCTAATTCACAAGTCGCAGGTTATACCTTCTAGCACCGAAACTAAGTACAAGGTGATAGCTGTCGCAGGTTATGCTGTGTAGACTAAACGTCGCAGGTTAGCAGTTCTGCTTGGTTTTTTTGTTAAGTATCAACCTGCGACATCAGCATGGATTTATTAGTCGCTAGTTAGCACTTCATTTTTTTAAGGTTGAGTAACTTGCGACAAAGCAATACAAGTCGCCAGTTAGTACTTAATCAATTCTATAGTCCGAAATTTTTTTATTTCTGATTTATTTATTTTTTCCAGAAAATTTAAAGTTCTTAAATTTAAATTTTTCTTAAATAATAATTTACGTTTTATTTTAATTTTTAAGAAAATTTAAAATTCTTGAAAATTAAATTTTTCGTAAATATTTATTTTCTAAGAAATTTAAAATTCTGGAAATTTAATTTTTTCTTAAATATTTTAATTTAGGGTACTGAAAGTATTGGTAGACTCGAGATTCCTCCGGGCTTTTAAAGGTGATTTTAATCTTTCGAAGAAAACGAAGACCATGTGCTATTCAGACGGAAAATTTCAGAACACGGATTCTGAAGATAATGGTTTTCTTATTCCATTGAAACTGATTTCAAGACCTACATAAGAAGATTGTGGAACTTCCTCAAAGGCTTACTCCTTAAGATACCACTGGGTTTCAGACGCGGGAAATGAATGAAATTTCTATGGGTACAAGTTTTCTCGAAGATTTTAAAGATAACTCTATAATCCCAGATTGTATAGTCACACATTGGTTTGTACCAATGCTACATTTATCCAGGAATCACAGACATCAGAAAGGCAGAAGTTGTGAAAGTCAGAGAGAATAGCGGGGACATACAAACATCTTAGTTACATGTAGTAAAGTTGGAACCTCAGGACAGAATGTAAGAGTTACTGATAGTTGAATCAGAGGTAGCTCAGGTAGAAATACTTGAGGGACTGGACGTCAGGGCAGTGTTTCACTTATCATGGAAGTTTAATCTCATCAGATTCACAAGGAGGACATAAGCTATATCCAAGGATCAAGCCTATCTATTCTGAAGAAGAGACATTTACAGATTCAGTTCAAGAGGTGATTACAAGACTGAGATTAAGACATAAACAAGATTTGATAGCTACATGTATGACAAGCAATATGTATCAAGTAACTATCAGGGGTTTTGCTACAACAGAATAAGAAGCTTGACAAACAAGGATGAGTAGGGATTCAGTTGAAGAGTTGAGATAAAGGTGGAATGTTTTTTTAGGGAAGCATCCAGTCAAAACTTATAGTGCACGGGAAAGAGTTGGGATGGATCTGATGACGAGAAGGAAGATCATGAATATCTTGCTTTCACAACAATCTCTGAATATGGTCTAACTCACATATCTCAGGTTTCAATTTCTTGAACCACTGCAATAATTTGTTTTCAATATTCAATGCATGATAAGATCTTAATGTTTAAATGTTTAACACTCGCACAAGCATGATAGCATCACACATAGATAATACTGAACTAGTTCACTAGAATATGTTTCTGGTAACTAGGATTAATGTTTAACTTGTGCATGTTACTTTAGATGATCTTAAATATGTGTTTGAATATTTGTTGAACATGATTAATTGCTTTAATGAGATATATGTTTTTCAGCATTTAAGATCTTTGTTTATACTTACTCTCTATATCCTATTACAATGTGATTTATTAATTTGATTTGAATTGTTTTTTAAGATGTATTAGCTTTATAATTGGATTGAGATAGCTAGATGAGATACATCAACAGGATTGGACTAGACATAATTAGTGATTTGTTTGTTAATTCTGTTTGTTCCATATCATGCCTATATTGCTTAATTCTTATGCGTAATATTTCTGAATAAATGCCATGTATTCTTAATACAATGCTTGTTTTGTTTTTATGCCATGAATGCATCTCTTAGTACTTGCATTAATTGTAGAAAAAGCATGTTTAGAATTACAATAGGGCAGAGATTGCTAGTCCTCCTTATGTAAGGTTGGAATCATTTTTCTCCTAGCCTAGAGACAAATTTGTCAAGGGTATTAAAATGGAGAAAATGGTCAGTCAAAGATAAGAATTAGCATGATAAGGTTGCAGCTGTTGTTATCTCTAATTATAATAATATCTCTAATCCATCTGGACCCAAACTGATTGGATTCCAAGAACTGTTAATCCATTTATGAGTGCAGGATGTAACAGGTTAATTGATTCATATGTATTCTTGGTAATTCATACTCAAGGCATATGATCAAAGAAAGAGCCTCACAATCAAATCTGATTAACTAAAGCTATTACGTCAATAATATTTGGAGATGACAGCAAAGGTTTTCATCACGGGACAAGCTATGAAGAAAAAGGAATGTCATCATGGATTCCACAATTGTTATCACTGATAACAACTAATTATCATTGGTGTCACTAATAACAGTTGAAGTATCTTTCTTGCTGAAGAATCAAGGCACACATCTTCGTATCAGATAGTTCTGTATCAAAGGACAAAATGTCAATTCAAAGAAGGATTATTGTCTCATCTGAAGCAGGAAGGTTGAGAAGCTTGCTCTTCTTAAAGTAAGGAAAAGATATGCTCGTGGCTAGACTGAAATCTCAAGAAAGGTGAAGTCAATGGTTTCTACTATAAAGCTTCATCTGACAAAAGTTTAGTTATGGCATTAGAAGCTCTCACCCTTAAACATCAACTCAAGGAACTCTTTTTTGAAAAGGGGTTAGTGAGAGGACTGCCTCATCTAAAATTCAGAAGATGATAAATGTGAGGCATGTTAGAAAGAGGAGTCAAAGACAACATCATATCAAAGTAAAGATATACCTTAATGATGGTGGTTGACTACTCTTATTAAATAAAGTTGTTGTTCATGCGTTCTCAAGACAAGACATCACATATGGTGATTGATCATATCAGAAGATCAAGCTGGGAGCAACTGTAAAATAAATGATATTGTGATCAGATAATGGGATTGAATTCAAAAAGCATCTCTGATTATTATCTGTAACATCAAGAATATTCTGAGACATATTCAACACTAGGAGCTCTGTGTCAGAGTGGAGTGGTAAAAAGGAAGAACTGGAACTTGATTAAAGCAACAAGGACAATATCAAGGTAATCAAGACTTTCTAAATACCAAAGAGCTGAAGCAGTTAATACAGTTTGCAACAAGTAAGATCAAGCCTTGATCAGGATGTATACATGAAGACAACTAATGAGTTAATGGCCAACAGAAGCAAATACTGGATAACCTGAAAGTGCTTGGAGAGAATGTTCTACAGAAGCAAATAATGAAATGTTTTCAGTTGTTTGAAGATCTTAGCATTTACAGCTAAGACTTGTAAAGATATTCTTCATGGCTACTCAATGAAGTCTACAATCTACAAGGCATTTGTGGTTGATCAACAGAAGATGATTGAAAGTCTAAGTGCACAGTTCAACAACTCCATGATCTAAGCTGTTACAGGAGAAATTAATGGTATTGATGATTCATATACAAGCAGTGGAATGGAAGTGTATAACACAACTCATTACTTAAATGAAGCCAGTCAGCAAGGGTAAGGATTTTCAGAAAATCCCAGCAACAGCTTAGGGGAAGCAATAGAAGGATCAACTAGTCAGACATAACACCACAATGAAAATCAAGAGGACACTATAAGAACATATCTGCTGAGACAAAGAGTTTGATGTCAATATTATTCCCAAAGTCTAGTTCTTAAGTGATCCAGATGGTGGAGTAATGAATAGCAGGGCTACTGAGTATAAATGATTAATTCTCTATTTTTCTATCTGAAGAAGAAACTAAAAAAGTTACAGAAGCTCTGATAGATCCGGATTTATTGGGTGATTGTAAAGAAAAATGAACTCAATCAGTCAGCAAGCAGATTGTATGGAAGCTATAACGACTCATGTATTTTTATTTTATTTCTAATATTTGGAAGTGTAATAAAGGTTTAAGTAAATAAATAAAATGTCTGTATTGATTTTGGCAGCAGTTATGGATTGTTATTTAATTATTTATGATTGTTGTTATGTGGGATTGAATTGCGTGATTTATTAGTGAGATATATGATTTTATTTTGCTTATAAAAAAGTGATTTTATTGTAGTTTTAATTTCATAAATACTTGGATGATTTCTAAAATTAGTTTTATAATTTTATAATTTTGATAATTATTTTTAGGACTTTATAGAATTGAGAAATCAAGATTTTATTAATTACTTATTTTTAAATGATTTTTTGATTATGTTTATTTGTAAAATTCATATTTAATTATGGAAATCTTCAAAAATTACGAAACTTATATTTTATAAAGGTTATAATATTCGGAGAATTTTAAAATTTTTTTGGGAATTTTCGGGAATCGTTTCACCCGCGGGTCGTCTCGTTATTTGTTAAAAAACGGGTACGAAGAGCACCATAAAAAGTGTTTCAAAAATTTTGAAATTCACATTTTATAAACTCCGGGATATTTATGACATTTTGAAATTATTTTCAAAATTTTCTGAAATTACTTTTCGTACACCCAGATTAGTTAATTTCGATTCCGGGATAAACCGAGCCATAAAACCCTCGTATTTATCTTATATACTACGTGTTGATTTATTAAAACAGGAGGACACGTGTTGCTTTGGTTGGTGCGGCAGTTGTCAAACAAAAAAAAATAAACCCCCCCCTTTTTCTTTTTCTTCGTCCCTGTTACAGTCTCTTGTCTCTCTCTTTTACTCTCCTGTCCGCGTTTTTCTTCGTCCTCCTCTTCTCGGTATCCTGGTCACCTCTGTTCTTGTTCTCCGGCTTGTTTTCTCCGGTGAGCCGCCGCTTTTCTTGAGCTTGGCTGGTTCGATTCCTATATACATACCTATCATCATATATATATATGGTTGTGTATGTGCTTGATTGTGTGTGGTGTGTGTTCGATTGTGTGTGAGGTGTGTGTGTGTGTGCGGCTGCGGCCGTGTGTTTGTGGCCGTGTGCTGTGCTTCTCTGTGGTTTGTTCAGTTGGTCTTGTGATTTTCTGTTGGGCTTGTGATGGTTTTCTGTTGGGCCTTGTTGGGCCGAGTTGTGCAGTGAATATTTTTGTTATAATCCTGAAATTTTATTTCTTTTTCTGCAGGAATTATTGAGTAAAATTCATGATATTACTAATTCGCGTGGGAAATTATTTTTAATAAATCGGTGGAATTTATTTGGATACCCGAATATTTCGGGCACCAATATATTTTTCCGCCGTACCGCAATGACTCGTTACGAGCGGACGGTGGACGGTGATGACGATGTTCTGAGTCCTAAACTTTATAAATAAATAAGATGATTCGTATAAAATGTTTCGAAAGTAAATTGTGTGTGAATATGGAATTGGTATGGGAATGAAAATGTGGATTGTTGTGGATTATTGACATCGATTGTAATCGACGGGTACTCTTATAAATAAATAAGATGTTGCCAAAATTTCCTAAAAATATATATTCGTAAATGTACATATTTATATCATACGTGATACCCCTAACAATATTCCGACTACGTGACTATGTGATTATGTGTATAATAATAATACGAGTCGGGTTATCGGATTGAGTTTTTAGAATATGAGGATATCAAGCATGTCAGTATAACTGATTAGAGTATTCTGTATTTGTAGATTCCGATCGAGTTTTCTCAGGATTAAAGTCAATGCGAAAGCTACTTAGGGTTTTGTAAAGCGTTGCCTAGAAGATCAATCAGACAGACCCATGTTCCCGCCCCTACTGGACCCGGCTCCTCTGAGGTAGTTTATATCAGACCATGGGGTCTGATGAGTTGTTGAATAAAGTTAGTGTGTGTTAGATGTTGAATAAAGGGTTTGTAATAATGAGAACCTGAAATATACTTGAACCTGGATTAGATCTTGGTTTGGGGTCAAGTTAGTATATTTTAATAATAATCTCGTTATCTCTATTTTGGTTGTTGTGTTTGGTGACGTCAACTCCTGACCCCGGGGTTGAGGCCATCACAGTTGGTATCAGGGATGTGTTGACAGTGGCCTATTGCAATTTCGAGTTCTCCATCTCGGGAGAATCCCTCCGATTCGGATAGCTCAGATTCTGAGAGACCCCCGGATGTTGTTACTGAGGAGACCCCTATGCCTCCTCCACCATTCCCTTTCTTTGTGCTGAGAGACATCCCTGGATCTGGTCCTCGTCCCCGTTGGGTACGTATGTCTGTGTCTGTTGTCAGGGATTTCTCTCCCGGCTACGATCCCAGTTCTTCTATGATGAGACCTCCGGTACCTCCTGTGCCCCTAGTGGTACTTCTTCACCGATCCCTTACCATGTTCATAGGGCAGTGAATACTTCCTTTATCAGAGATCAGCGTTCGAAGTTTGCTTCTCAGCTTGATCAGGTACCTATTGCACCATTCCAGGGTATTTCTGCCCCTTCCCCTGAGGTGCGAGCCCGTGTGCGAGCATTGAGCCAGATGGCTGTAGAGAGGGCTAGATCTGTTGACCGTTTCATTAGTTCAGAGTTCAGAGTTGTGCAGTATCAGGACCTAGTGAACTGGCTAGTGTTTGAGCTAGGTTCCATTGGTGGCAGTGGTAGTGGCTAGACAGAGTTGCAGCAGAGAGATACAGAGCTTAGAGTTGCCTTCTAGGAGTTCTGTAGTTGTTTACTTTGTATATGTACATTATATTGTGATAGTTTGTAGTAGGTGAGGCTGCTATGACAGCCAATTTTGGTGTGTACTCGGATAGGTTCTTTCCAGTTGGATTTTCAGTTGTACTAGTTGGATTCTGTTAGTTATTGTATTTCAGCTGCTTTATCTTATGGTTCAGTTTTATATATTGTGCGTTGCTATTATTGTTGTTATTATTATTGTTGTTTCTGTTGCTGGCATTTTTAGATTATAATCATTCACTCAGGACATATCCAATTACACTGGGGATGAGAATATTGTCTTAGTGGCAACGCTCTCCTGATGCATAAATATAAACTACTGGAGAAATCCATTTTCTTATATACAACTGTTATGTTTCAGGAAATGCCACCAAAGAGAAACTCTCAGCCCAATAACGGATCTGCTGGGGATCCTTCCGTGAGTGACATGATGAACTTGTTGCGTCAACAGTCTGTACAGCTGGCCCAACAGCAACAACAATTCCAGAAGCAACAACAACAACAGCAGCAACAACAACTCATACAACATCAACAACAGTAAATCCAACAGCAGCAACTACAAATCCAGCAGTAGCATGAGATAAGATGGGCAAATCAGGGTGTTAGTTTTAAGTCATTTCAAGCGGTGAAGCCCCCAGAGTTTAAAGGAGAAGTAGATCCTGTTGCTGCCAGGATATGGTTAAAGGAGATGGAAAAGGCGTTTGCCTTCACCAAGGTGAGTGAGAATTTAAAGACTGATTATGCTAGTTATTTTCTAAGGAATGATTCGAATTATTGCTGGGAATCTACGCGAGCCCTAGAAGGAGAAGGTCCAGTTTCATGGGCCAGGTTTAAAGAGTTGTTTTTGGAAAAATACTTTTCGGACTGTCTCCATAGTCAAATGGAAGTGGAATATGAAGCGAAGTTTACGGAATTGGCCCGTATAGCACCGGAATATATGAGTTCGGAAGCTCAACCAGCGAAGCGGTTTCAACAAGGGTTGAATCCAGAAATAAGGAGTGGAGTTGTAGCCTTACAACTCAAGACATATACTTCGGTAGTTCAGGCTGCCCTAGTGATAGAGAGTGATCAGAAATTAGCTGCAAAGGAGCAGGGTGAGAAGATAAGGAAATTTGAAAGTGGACCCGCTAGATCAGAATCAGGAATAGCGAGTCGGAAGTTCCAGCATTGGGTTGGAAGGAATAAGAATAAGAGGTTTAAGAGGCAGGATTTTCCCCAGGCGAAACCCGGTACTACTTCCGTTAACTCTGCCCCGACGAGGATGAGTAAGCCAGTGGTTGATTGTAAGATGTGTGGGAAAAAGCACAGTGGACAGTGCCGAGAGAATGTTAATTGTTTTAAGTGTGGACAGAAAGGTCACTATTCCACGGAATGTAAGTCTGAGATTCAAGGAGTTACTTGTTTTAGTTGCCGAAAAGTGGGACACATAGCTAGGAATTGCAAGTCAGTGACCCAAGGTAATGTGGGACGGAGTGTTTCCCAAGGACCAGCAACCAGTACTGCGAGAGCTAGGACTTTTAAGATGACCCAGAAGTCTCCAGTTCATGATTCCGATGTGGTTGCAGGTACGCTTTCTCTTAATTCAGTACATGTTAACGTTCTGTTTGATTCGGGAGTGTCTAAATCTTTTATATTTGTGAATTGTGTGAATAAAATGCAATTGATGTTAGAAGACCTAAACGAACCTCTGACCATAGAAGTGGCTAATAAAGATAAAGTACCTGTAAAACAATTTTATCCTAGATGTTTCCAAGAGATTTCAGGGTATATGTTCCCTGTTGACTTAATACCTTTCGAGTTGGGAGACTCTGATGTTATTTTAGGTATGGATTGGTTGTCTCGATATAGGGCAAATATTGACTGCAATAAAAAGAGATTTGTTATGCATACCCCCGATAATAAAAGGATCAGTTACCAAGGACAGAGACAAGATAGGAAGTTCCTCTCAGTAATGCAAGCAAAGAGATTGCTGGGGCAAGAATGTGCGGCATATTTAGCTCATGTGGTGGATACAAAGAAAGAGACCCCTATTTTGGATGAGATTCCTATAGTAAGAGAATTCCCTGACATTTTCCCAGAAGAGTTACCAGGATTGCCACCTGATCGAGAGATAGAGTTTTCCATTGATTTGATACCTGGAGCTGAACCAGTTTCTAAGGCTCCATACAGGATGGCCCCGATGGAAATGAAAGAATTAGCTAAGCAACTTCAGGAATTATTAGACAAGGGAGTTATTCGACCCAGTGTTTCTTTTTGGGGTACTCTAGTGCTGTTTGTAAAGAAAAAGGATGGAAGTATGAGATTGTGTATTGACTACAGAGAGCTGAACAAGTTGACGATAAAGAATAAGTATCCTTTACCGCGAATCGACGATTTGTTTGATCAGCTTAAGGGAGCATGTTATTTCTCAAAGATTGACTTAAGATCTGGCTACCACCAACTGAAGATAAAGCCTGAAGATATCCCCAAGACTGCATTCAGAACAAGGTATGGCCATTATGAGTTTCTAGTAATGTCGTTTGGATTGACTAATGTGCCAACGGCTTTTATGGATTTGATGAATAGGGTATACAAGGAGTATCTGGATAAGTTTGTTATTGTATTTATTGATGACATCCTCATATATTCGAAGAATCCAGAAGATCACGCAGTACATCTACAGATTGCCCTTAAAAAATTAAGAGAAAAGCAATTGTATGTGAAGTTTTCTAAGTGTGAGCTTTGGCTGACGGAAGTACAGTTTCTTGGTCATGTAATAAGTAAGGAAGGTATCAAAGTAGACCCAGTAAAGATCGAAGCCGTATCAAAGTGGGAGCAACCGAAGACACCAACGGAAATAAGAAGTTTTCTTGGATTAGCAGGATATTATCGAAGGTTTGTGAAAGATTTCTCGAAGATTGCGTCCCCATTAACCAAGCTGACCAGGAAGAATGAGAAGTTCATTTGGACGGAAAAGTGTGAAGAAAGTTTCCAAGAATTGAAACGGAGATTAATGACGGCTCCAGTGTTAGCATTACCAGATGAGACGGGAAATTTGTAATCTATAGTGATGCTTCTTTGAAAGGATTAGGTTATGTGCTAATGCAGCATGATAAAGTTATTGCTTATGCCTCCAGACAGTTAAAGCCTCACGAGCAGAAATATCCAGTTCATGACCTTGAGTTGGCGGCTATAGTGTTTGCTCTAAAATTATGTCGTCACTCTTGTATGGAGAGAAATGTGATATTTATACAGACCATAAGAGCCTGAAGTACATATTCACGCAGAAGGATTTGAACATGAGACAGAGAAGGTGGTTGGAGCTGATTAAGGATTACGATTGTTCGATTAATTATCACCCCGGAAAGGCCAATGTGGTGGCTGATGCCCTGAGTAGAAAAGAAAGGCTGAATCTGGTTAAGATTGCGGAAGAATTAGCGAAAGACTTGGAAAGAATGGAGATTGAGGTTCGGGTACCTAGCGGAAGTCAGGAGCAACTATATGAAGTTACTTTCCAGCCGGCATTGATAGAAAAGATCAAAAGGTGTCAAGAAGGAGTTATGGAACAAGAGTTGGATACTTTGGCAGGAGAAGAGTTATGTACTCAAAAAGATAGTCAAGGTTTGTATAGATTTTCATCCAGAATTTGGATTCCTAATATAACGGAATCGAAGAACGAAGTATTGCAGGAAGCGCATAACTCTAGGTTTTCTATCCACCCTGGTAGTACCAAGATGTACCAGGATTTGAAGAGAAATTTTTGGTGGCCAGGAATGAAGAAGGATATTGCCAATTGGGTAAGTAAGTGTCATGTATGTCAAACGGTGAAAGCAGAGCATCAATGATCGAGCGGATTATTACAACCTTTGGAGATTCCCCAGTGGAAATGGGAAGACATTGCTATGGATTTTGTAGTGGGATTGCCAAAGACAAGAGTGAATCATGATGCTATTTGGGTAATTATTGATCAGGTTGACTAAGTCAGTGCATTTTCTTCCGATCAATGAAAGGTATTCGTTGGAAAAGTTAGTCAAGTTATACTTGGATGAGATAGTTACCAAACATGGAGTGCCTATTTCTATAGTGTCGGATCGAGACCCGAGATTTAATTCCAGGTTCTGGACTAAATTCCAAGAGTGCCTAGGAACGAAATTGAATATGAGCACCACTTATCATCCTCAAACGGATGGCCAAAGTGAAAGGACGATTAAGACCATAGAGGATATGTTGAGAGTCTGTGTTCTGGATTTTAAGGGTAATTGGGATGAACACCCACCTTTGATTGAGTTCTCGTATAATAACAGCTACCATGCCAGTATTGGGATGCCACCTTACGAAGCTTTGTATGGACGAAAGTGTAGATCACCGTTATATTGGGATGAGGTAGGAGAAAAGAAAGTGTTAGGTCCTGAGTTGGTTCAGCAAACTAGAGATGCCATAGTGTTGATACGGAAAAGGTTGGAAGCAGCCCAAGATAGACAGAAAAAGTATACAGATTTGCATAGGAAAGATATGGACTTTGAGATAGGAGCTCTGGTGTTATTAAAGGTATCACCTTGGAAAGGGTTAGTATGATTTGGTCAGAAGGGTAAACTTAGCCCTAGATTTATAGGACCCTTTGAGGTTTTGAAGAAAGTGGGAAAGGTCGCTTATGAGATAGCTTTACCACCGCAGTGGCAGCACATTCATAATGTGTTCCACGTGGCTTTGTTGAAGCCCTATGTCCCTAATTCGAATGAAGTCATAGAATACAAACCGATTGAGCTTCAACCAGATTTATCCTATGTGGAACAACCGGTCCAAATCATAGACCATAATCAACGAGTCCTTAGGAATAAGTCGATTCCTATAGTAAAAGTTTTGTGGAGAAATCGTCGAGTAGAAGAGTCTACTTGGGAATTAGAGTCAGACATGCTTGATAAATATTCTCATTTATTTAGCTAAGTCAGATTCTGGGGACATAATCTTTTTAAGGGGGAAAGGATATAACGACTCGTGTATTTTTATTTTATTTCTAATATTTGGAAGTGTAATAAAGGTTTAAGTAAATAAATAAAATGTGTGTATTGGTTTTGGCAGCAGTTATGGATTGTTATTTAATTATTTATGATTGTTGTTATGTGGGATTGAATTGTGTGATTTATTAGTGAGATATATAATTTTATTTTGCTTATAAAAAAAGTGATTTTATTGTAGTTTTAATTTCATAAATACTTGAATGATTTCTAAAATTAGTTTTATAATTTTATAATTTTGATAATTATTTTTAGGACTTTAAAGAATTGAGAAATCAAGATTTTATTAATTACTTATTTTTAAGTGATTTTCTGATTGTGTTTATTTGTAAAATTCATATTTAATTATGGAAATCTTTAAAAATTACGAAACTTATATTTTATGAAGGTTATAATATTTGGAGAATTTTAAAATTATTTTGGGAATTTTCGGGAATCGTTTCACCCGCACGTCGTCTCATTATTTGTTAAAAAGCGGGTACGAAGAGCACCTTAAAAAGTGTTTTAAAAATTTCAAAATTCACATTTTATAAACTCCGGGATATTTATAACATTTTGAAATTATTTTCGAAATTTTCTGAAATTACTTTTCGTACACCCAGATTCGTTAATTTCCATTCCGGGACAAACCGAGCCATAAAACCCTCCTATTTATCTTATATACTACATGTTGATTTATTAAAACAGGAGGACACGTGTTTCTTTGGTTGGTGCGGCAGCTGTCAAAGAAAAAAAAAATAAACCCCCCCTTTTTCTTTCTCTTCGTCCCTGTCACAGTCTCTTGTCTCTCTCTTTTACTCTTTTGTCCGCGTTTTTCTTCCTCCTCCTCTTCTCGGTGTTCCGGTCACCTCTATTCCTGTTCTCCGGCTTGTTTTCTCCGGTGAGCCGCCGCTTTTCTTGAGCTTGGCTGGTTCGATTTCTATATACATACCTATCATCATATATATATGGTTGTGTATGTGCTTGATTGTGTGTGGTGTGTGTTCGATTTTGTGTGAGGTGTGTGTGTGTGTGCGGCTGCGGCCGTGTGTTTGTGGCCGTGTACTGTGCTTCTCTGTGGTTTGTTCAGTTGGGCTTGTGATTTTCTGTTGGGCTTGTGATGGTTTTCTGTTGGGCCTTGTTGGACCGAGTTGTGTAGTAAACATTTTTGTTATAATCCTGAAATTTTATTTCTTTTTCTGCAGGAATTATTGAGTAAAATTCGTGATTTACTAATTCGCGTGGGAAATTATTTTTAATAAATCGGTGGAATTTATTTGGATACCCGAATATTTCGGGCACCAATAAATTTTTCCGCCGTACCGCGATGACTCGTTACGAGCGGACGGTGATGACGATGTTCTGAGTCCTAAACTTTATAAATAAATAAGATGATTCGTATTAAATGTTTCGAAAGTAAATTGTGTGTGAATATGGAATTGGTATGGGAATGAAAATGTGGATTGTTGTGGATTATTGACGTCGATTGTAATCGACGGGTACTCTTATAAATAAATAAGATGCTGCCAAAATTTCATAAAAATATATATTCGTAAATGTACGTATTTATATTATACGTGATACCCCTAACAATATTCCGACTACGTGACTATGTGATTATGTGTATAATAATAATACGAGTCGGGTTATCGGATTGAGTTGTTAGAATATGAGGATATCAAGCATGTCGGTATAACTGATTAGGGTATTCTGTATTTGTAGATTCCGATCGAGTTTTCTCAGGATTAAAGTCAATGTGAAAGCTACTTAGGGTTTTGTAAAGCATTGCAAGGCAAGTACCCCTGACCATTCTTTTATGGTTCAGTACATATGAATAGCTAAATGTTTTACTTTCGTAATGGAACATAAAAGTTTTAAGTTACGTATCCCCCGTATTTGAAATGTTGTTTAAAATTATGTTTTGGGGAAAAGTAACTTCTGAAAACACCTATCTCTAAATATGATTTAAATGAAAAGAGGATTTGAATAGTGTGCTGTGACAGAATTGATTTTGAAAAAGAGATAGGTAAAAGTGATTTTGAAAATTGGATAAAACGATCAGATATGGGATACGTTGGGGCCAGAGTAGGCCTATTGAGGTGGCGTAAAAGGCTAATTCGGTTGCGCATACTGTATAACCGATTAGTCCTGCAGGTCAGAGACCTAGCTAGTCTCTGAGTTCCGGAACAGGTAAATGAAATGACAGTTGGAGCCGTCTGGTGTTGATAGCCTGATCAGCTGTCTTCACATATCCGCTACATATCTGATTTGGATTTATGATTCCCGTAAGGGTATGAGTAGTTGATACAACGGTTTAATAAATGTGATTAGCGTGCTAAAATTGGACTCTGGTATTTTTACAGCACACTGTTATGTTGTTTTGATAAAACATGCTAGTTAGTGATATCCAGTTATCTCTTATTTTCGTTACATAATGTTAATATCATGATTACCGTCCTGTTCCTATTACTGTTACATTACTGTTTTATTCCATTATTCATATTTTGGTACTGCTGAGCGATTATGCTCACCCTTGCAAACTGTTATGTATATCTCGCAGATGCCTAGAAGATCAATCAGACAGACCCATGTTCCCGCCCATACTGGACCCGGCTCCTCTGAGGTAGTTTGTATCAGACCATGGGGTCTGATGAGTTGCTGAATAAAGTTAGTGTGTGTTAGATGTTGAATAAAGGGTTTGTAATAATGAGAACCTGAATTATACTTGAACCTGGATTAGATCTTGGTTTGGGGTCAAGTTAGTATATTTTAATAATAATCTCGTTATTTATATTTTGGTTGTTGTGTTTGGTGACGTCAACTTCTAACCCCGGGGTTGAGGCCGTCACAGAAGCTGGTATCCAAACTAAATGAAAATTTTGTAATTGGTACAAGGATAACCATAAGTCAAACTGGTGGCATTGTTGCGAGGGACAAGGCCAAACTGGATGCTAGGTTATTATCTGGAAGCAGTATCTAACAGAAAGCACCAGTGACGAGACTTGAGGATATTATGACATATCAGGCACCTGTTGTACATTCTACCAGGAATTGGACTCTGGTAAATGTGAACAAGTGTATTCCTGGTTGGTGAGTCAAAGGAAGAAATCAATGCACAACAGTTCATTAACTTTGCAGTTGTAGATCTATTGGACTATGTATATCTCTTCTTCACAAACTCACTTCAGGATGGTATGAATTAGTATACTACTCAAGAAATCATCAAGGACATGGTATGACACTCTAACTAAAGTTATAGTTAAATATGAAATAGTAGAGTCGTCATATTAATAACTCTCTTTATCACTAGGCATAAACATATTGAGTTATATGTGCTATGATATAATGATAATGTTATATGTTGGTCTACTAACAAAGACTTGTGCAAGATTACTTGCTAAGTAATTGCAGAGTAGGTATGGAGGAGCATGTTGGAAAGGTTGCAATTCCTTTTGTAATTACTTCAAGCAATCCATTAGAATAATTCTTTTAGGAGCACATGTAAACCAAAAAGAATAATGGCAATACAAGTAAGTTACGGATCTGTTGAAGATGTAAAATTTTGGAAGATTCTGAACATGCCAAGACTACTTACCAACAGAAACCACTAAAGCTTGATCAATGCAACTCAGGTATAATGATCGGCTATAGAGGTATGACAAGCTCACTCTTTTACTCAAATACTAATAGACAACATGTAATGTTCTCAAGATGCCAATGTGCAAGGTTCCAAGTGGATTCTAGAGAATCCAGTCGTATAGCTACTAACAAGATTATTAGATATCTTAAGGGACTACCAACTCTTGGAGTAAGTACCCTAAAGATATTGTGCTTAACATGTTTGGCTACATAGATATAGATTATGCAGGTTGTAAGAAAGACAGGAGAAGCATCTCCAAAGCTGTCAAATTAAGTGACAAGAGAAGCATCTCAGGAAGCTTTTAACTTCATGGAAGAAGATTGATTTCTTGTTTTGATAAGAAACAACTTCATATCCAACAATTATGTGGAACACTCTATGACAAGGCACCTTCACACCAGGTATCATTTCTTTTGAGAGAATGTCTTTTAGTCAAAGAGTCACTTGCAGAAACACTTATTAATTCACTTGTTAAAGGTAAATTTTCAAGATTGGTTTATAAGTATGGGATATCATTCATTGCACATTAGTTAGAAATCCCATCTATAAGGAATTCTTTATATGAGTTCACAAGTATTAAATCTTCAATATTTAAAGGACTTGTGAATTTATCAGCAATCCAGTACCTCGTACTTAGTTCTACTATCTTGATTATCATGATTACAATGTCATAAATATTTTTGGTAATTACGTATTATAGCATTAAGTTTGAATATTATTTTAGTTGATTTAAATTATGATGGTAGACAATTCTATTCCATATCAGTCTGATAATTTAAATTATATTTAAAATAATATGTTGCATAGTTATTTGTATCCTGTACGAATAATTGTGGTACTTTTAGTATTAGTGATATTATTTAGAATTTTTGTTATAAGTAATCAATGCTTATTTTTAAAATCACTAATATTGAAAGTTGAAGTATTTTCTAAGTTTTGTGTATAAACTCTCAATATTTTATATGCTTAGAAAGTATTTCTAAAATTACCAATTATCCAAAGAGTGATTGCCATGTATATAAGTCATATAACCTATTGGTGATTATTTAAGGATAATTATGAATATTTAAATGCTAGTATCTAACTCATAGATATTTAGTATCTATTTATTTAATATTTATTTTGAGTAGTTTGGATTATGGAAATTGAAGCAATTCAATGATTTTTATTTCCTTCATAATTCAAACTAAATTAAAATAAATAAGCAACATGATTGATTATAACTAAATCTGTCAACAATTGATATCTAGTATACTGATTGTAACCTATGTGTTATAAGTTAATTATGGGAATTTGGTTTTAGTGAATTTAGCAATATTTACATCTCAAAAATTCACTGAAATCAGAATCATGATTGTAGCATGATTAGTTGTATGCTAATTTTTGACTTATATCAGTTAATGATATTTAGTTAAGAGTTCAACTATGAACTAATTGTGAAGTATTATTATTTGTGGCATTATTTAGAACTCCTCTAAGTAATCAATGGTTATCCTCAATAACTTATACTAATATAAAAAATGTAAAAATCTTTCTTAAGTACAACTATGGTCAATATGGATAATGCTTTATTTGAAGTAACCATATATTGTCCACTTAAAATATTTTTATACTTATTTACAAATTCCTAAACAGTTTGATAATAGATGCAATACTCAATGGATCAAAGTATATGGAACTTAGAATGTTTTTCTTAGATTGCAAACAAGATAATGTTGGTTAACGTTGCTTTACTTATTGAATCAATATTGTTTGAGACATTACAGTTGTTAGGAGTTAACAATTGTATAGTATTTAAAATTGAATGCTAATGTCTATTTAATAGATAATTGGTATTTAATTCATTGATATCTTATTTTAATGTTTAAAATAGGATGCAACATAATTATTGGTATCTAAAGTACTTGAAAAGTATCAGACAATGATATATTGTTAATATTTTGTTACAAATAATTGTGAGATTTTAAGTTCTAGTAAATTTATATGAGTTGCTATATCTGAAAGATTCACTATAATTTAAAATCAGCAGCAAAGTCATTCTTGTTAAGACTGTTTATCAATAAACAATGTTGTTGATAATAATTTTATAAAGATAGATTATGGAGCTTTTGACATGAATGAGAATTACTTAGACTTTACCCTAAGTGATCAATGCTTTTACAAAAACTCATTCATATTGAAAGACAAAATCTTTCTTTCTCTTCTTATTACTGCTAAGTCATGAGTATGTGTCTTTTTTATATTAAAAGACATGATTATTTATCATTTTATGCATAACAACAGACTCGTACACTCAAACAGTTTTAAGAGAAAAATCAAACTTCTTTTTACAATGATGGTTGCTTATTTCATTAAAATCTTTTGAAATCACTATTGTACATCATATCTCTCAAAAGATCAAATGCATAATTTTCATTCATTATAGATCTTAAGTGCATTTTATCTCTATATTGCCATATGTTCTGTGATACAGGTTCAGCCTCCAATGGCCTTTTTTCATTAATAGTCATGAGGTTGAAAACCCACAACTTTTATCCTAGACTGTAAAGACAAACACAGAAAAAGAACCAACCAACACCCTTTTACCCCTAAAATGAAGTATAAATGAGCGTGAGGGAGAAAGTGCCTTAGTGCACCACATAATGAAGGTTCTGAAGTCAAGCCAGCAGCTCTGTCTCCTACAAAGATGAGTAGTGTAACACCCCCAAATCCGGGGTCGGGGATCCGGGTTATCACGAGTTCCATTTCCCTTAATAACACTTAATATTAATAAACAACCAACTACTGCGTACTGTCACCCCACAATATACACACACACACACACCACAAGTTATAGTCTCAGAGATGAATACCAAAAATAACACAAGTCATTTTATTCCACAATTATAAGCCATTACACCTCAAAAGGGTTTCTGCATAAATTTACATTTCTTTGCCATTATTACAATTCATATAGATACATAAGTCTGGTACATCAAAAGTTGAAAGCCTAGCCTATTGGTAATTCCTACCTCAGCTACAACGACATCAACGCCTACAGGAAACTGCGGAACGTTTCCTATCCGCTCGCAAATTGGGAGCTTGGTCCTGTTCATCTTGTCTATCTGTTATTGTGTGATGAAAGAAAAAAGCAAGGGTGAGCAACAAGCCCACCAAAATAATATGTATAATGATTTACAATATGTGAGCATCCTCATAGTATTCATGAAAGTCTTAATCAAGTAAAAATGAACCAAGTTTGATATCTTATCGCGACCAAGTCGCAAAATATTCAGTATATATGTATATATACTTTTCAAAATCTTGGAAGTCCTCTTCCATGCATAATATACACAGAGTTCCAGTTTATAACTGTATAAAAATATCGTTGCAAGGTGATCTCATATATCTAACCTTGTCTCAACATTTTTGTGAAAATCTTTGTCATGCATAAGATAATCATTAACCAGATATAAGTTAAAAAGATGAAGTTACAAGATACTCCAATATACTTATATCTTTTCCGAATACTACTTGAACTACCACCGTTCAAGGTATAACCAGTTTCAAAAGTTCATCACATAGATGAGACTACAAGAAAAGACTTGGATAGATTCAATCTTTGAAATATCATTATAAATAATGAAGTTACGAGATACTTCATTAAGTCCCGATATATATATATATACACCTATATATATACATTTCATACACTCCTTGAAAACCTCTGTTATGAAAATTATAAACAGAGTTGCAATATCTAATGAATTTGGAAAGGAGAAAACCTTGGCATAAACCTGATATCTTGCTGATCAGGCAAAGATACCAATAAGTAACCTTTTCTACTAGTAGTTGGATGAATCCCCCAGCGGTCATCACCCTGGCCTCATTAGGACCTTGTGCTGGACCGCCACCCGGCCTCTTACACGTTGATGGGCTGCCACCCAGCCGCTTACACTTTGATAGACCGTACCCCGGCCTATCGCTTATGCCGACTCAATTAGATGGACTTACTTCCCGAACGTTGGGTAAGTAATCAATTCATTTATCACAACAGCAACCTCGTTGCGAATATAAAATACACCACAGAGCCGGATCCCTTAGATTTTTGAGCGAGTATTCAAGTGCCCTTCAAAAAGGAAGATCTTAAATATAAAAATGAGTTTTGGGATCCGCCCTAACTTTTAAAAATCATTTTGAAGACTCGAAAATATTTTTAAGAATGTTTGGAGTAATGCTGATTTAATGAAATAAATCAGTCCCGATATATTAGAAAATATCTGAATATTATTATTTAAATAATATTCCCATACAGAATAATATTTGTAAAAATAATTGAAGTAAAAGTTTCAAAAACTCATACTTGAAATGAATAATAAATAACCAAAGATATACTTATACGAAAGTACGATCTTTATTTGAATAATCGAAAATAAGTTTGATTATCGAAACATTATTCTTTAATAAAATAAAGAATATTATTGAATAAAATAAGCGGAGTCATAAGTCCTCGAATATATTTTTAAAATAATATTCATTTAATAAAATAAAGTTATCGAATAAACCTTATTCGATTAATAGTTTTGAAAACTATATATATATAATATATATATATATTATACTCGGGAACATCGACTCCCGGTTTAGAAAAATGTTCACCTTCGGGTCCCCTATAGTAAGGGTACACGCAACTACTGCTTATCTCTAACATATGTATTATGCAGTTTATAAGCATTTGAATCAACAATTAGATATCAAGATTACGAAACAGGCATGCATATATACCATATCAGCATGCTCCAATATATCGCAAAATTTGCTAATAACAATCATGCACTTATCACAAGATAATGCATATACATATATTTACATCACAACAACAGTATAACCGGTAGAAAAATTGCCTGAACGACTGGGGGTGATAAAAGGCCTGGGACGAGTCTGGTAACCTATAAACATCATATAAGTTGGAATTAAACCAAAGTCGCTTAAGAATCTATACTTTAACCAATTAGACCCTAACGTTCGCTTTTGCGCTTAACGATTCACTTAAGTCGCCCGAGTACCCTCGGCTCCACCATTTTTTAATAAATTAACCATTAAGAATTTTAAGGCGATTCTTTCGCGAGTACCCTACCAACTGCCTAATCCACTTTACATAATTGTTTCATACCCCAATTAGTCATTTAAGGGCCTTAACCAAGGTTTCAAAGTAAGGCGAGGGGTAATGGTTCGTTCGCGAAACACCGTTACTTAAAATGGTTGTTTCTCCTAAACCTTACATCGGATTCAAGCGAACCACATATCAAAACGAAGCTCGTAACATGAAATATCTAATCATGGCAATGGTCAAAACCTAACAGTGAGTTCACGGGTCCTGATGTTAAGAACAAAAGCAGTCTAAGGTAAATCGGGCATTACGACGGCTATGTTTACGCGATTACCAAATTTATACCACTCCAAATCAATCCACAATCAACCCACAATCATTACTACAACCAAACTCCATCCATACTTTACTACAACAGACCCAACATCTCAAGATTTCCAATTTATACTACTCTCAATCATGAACTAAAAGCTATACTTAAGTTCATTAACCAATAATCAAGATTTACAACTTCAAACTTATTACAAATCCAACCACACTGTAAGTATACAAGAATCATGCTTCTCATGAACCATATCAATCATAAAAACTCTAAATATACAAAAGTAGGGCTAGGGTTTGGAGTTTATACCTTCTTGAAGCTTCTTAACACAACAGAAGAGCTTTGAATGCCTAATAGAACCTTGATCCTTGCTTGTATAACCCTAAACTTTCATAAAAATTAAAGAAAACTAAAGTTATTTTTTGAAAGTTACTATTCACAATCTTCTTCCTTGAATTATTGGAATATATTGTGAAGGAAATGGAAGCTTAGATTCATGGGATAGCTATATCTATGTATAAGGAACCTTGAATAATTATCTCATGATTTAACAATACTTGGATCTTGGATTTTGATTTTTTTCTCCTTGAAAATGAAGGAAGGCTGAGAGCTTTCTTCTTGAAATGGGAAAGTCAACTTCTCATTTTGTGTTTATGATATTTTGTTGGTTGGTTGCTTCCTTTGTTTGTTAATTACCTTTTACCATGGTAACTTTTGCATGGCCAAGAATCAACCAACAACACACTTCCTTTTTGTCATGCTTAGGTCATCATTCTTATGTCATCCAATTGCCACATGTCTTCTCCTTGTAGTGTGATGACATCATCATCCACTAACCTCTTTGATTAACCCCTAATTACTTGGCTAATGACCACTTATCTGTTATACAGTTCGCTTAACTTTCGTCCTCATTTATCGTTTGAGAGATCATATTCGAGATCTTATTACTTAGGTTCCCTTAAATCTTTCTCAATATTTTATAATCCTTTTATGATCCTCTCTTATAATCCTTGAATTAAAATCCTTTTAATCATGTTACCTTATACTTAATTCTTTCTGTATCTGGTGGGTTTTCGGGAAAAATCAAAGTGTTCGAATTTGGATTCTAACGATCTTTACATACATTTATATACCATATAGAGTACTAATAAGATCTCAGAATATCAATAAAAGAACCCCTACATAGTGTGACATGAAAAGTTTTCTTATTCAGCATAATCAGCAAAATCACTATTCATAAGGGTTACAAAAAGTCCAAAATTTTGGGGTTATTACAGTCTCCCCTCCTTAAAAGGATTCCGTCCCGGAATCAGATAGAAAACAATTGGGGGTACTTTTCTAGCATTGCGCTCTTTAGTTCCCAAGTTAATTCCTCCACATTATGGTTCTTCCATAGCACTCTGACTAGCTTGATCACTTTGTTCCGAAGCACATGCTCCTTCTTATCCATAATCTTTACTGGTTTCTCCACGTAAGTCAGATCTGGTTGCATGTCTATGCGCTCATATGCCCCTATTGTCTGGCATCCAGATTACACTTTCTTAACATTAATATGTGGAACACGTTATGAACTTGCTACAGGTTCGGGGGTAGGGCTAGCTCATATGCTAACTTCCCAATATGTCTTAATATATCCAAGGGTCCAATACTTCATGGGCTTAGCTTCTCTTTCTTTCTGAACCTCATCCATCCTTTCCAAGGGAATACCTATAACAACACTAGGTCCCCTACTTCCTATTCTTTGCCCTTTTGTATCAAATCAACATACTTCTTATGTCCATCTTTGGCTACTACCAGCCATCCTCTGATTAGATCTATTATATCCCTGGTCCCTTGGACTACTGCGGGTCCGAGCATCTTGCGCTCTACAACTTCATCCTAACATAAGGGAGATCGACATTGTCTTCCCTCAAGGATCTTATAAGGCGACATCTCGATAATGACATCCAATCTATTATCGTAAGAAAACTCAATCCGCATTAAGTGATCATTCCAAATTCTTTCAAGTCTATTGCACAGACTCTCATCATAGCTTCTAGCATTATAGCTTTTGCTTCTCAATACCCACTCTTTTCCAGTTCGTAATCGCTACTATCTTCCGTTCCTAATATTTATACTGGTTATACTTTTTCTCGTTAGCATTCTATAACCTTTTAATAAACGTGTCAACCTTAGTATAACGAACGCGTTAGAATCGGAATACCACCGTACTTGGTATCACTTCATCTCTAGCTGCATCCATCTTTGAAAGCTTGGTCCTTCGTATAGAAGTAAAAGAATTTATTGAGAGATCACTATGATCATGAACACTTGTTCTATTGCATAGTTAGTACAGAAGGTGGCCAGCCTTTAGTACTTGATAAGCAATTAAACAACATGTGGTATCCTACTAGGCTTCTATCACACAGATAGATAGTCATTCGGCAATACCTCCCCTTCTGGAAGGGTTGTTCTTCTCAGCTTATACAAAATGAAAAGGAGAGAAAAGAACGAATTGAAGAGAATTGTATATGAAAAATACTGCCACAAATATCTGGCTTGGAATCTACCTCTGAACTATAGAGGTTTGTCATAGGAGAACAAAACGTATGTGTATATATATTAACATCAAGTATTATAGCATCGCATTTCACGTGCCAGAATATTTACTATTCCGTCCATCATTCCATGGATCCATTCTCTTGCTCGAGCTCATAAACACTCACTTTTGAAACTCCCTCGACATCGAAACTCGAATAAGGGATTTCATTCTAGACATCATTGTTACTAGAATTTTATGCTTGCACTGCAACCTTCCTCGTATAGTAATACGACTCTCTATTCATAAGAGGGAATAAATATATAATATTTAAATACTCCACTAGGTAGTCTATCAATGATAACTTATACACCACCACGACCCGATTAGTGGTACTCAATCTCAACATCCATTCCAATACAACTCTCACGGTTGTAAGTAATCGGCTCATTACTCGTAGAATCATTCCTGCATTACTATGGTCCACCGTTGACCTACTGTAGTCATTCATTTTCCATGAAGTCTTAATAGCTAACCATACGGAGTCCATACATATCGTATCGAATTCTTCTAAGGAGGTAACATGATCACCGTTCATGATTCATGAAGAACACTCCTGAACTTGACGTACATATGACATGAAGCAGATAAAATTACAGAAGAGTTTCAGTGAAAGCAACGATAGCAGGTTAATACCATTATTAACCATATGTCTTTATTAGGAGACATGAAGCTCAAAGGTTCATTTAGTCCTTTCGTAACATGGTCCTGGCTTATCTCAAGATATGACCTTATAAGATAGATAGCCCGCTCACGGCGATTTCATAAATTAAATCTTTACCAAACTACTATCACGGTTGAGTATCGCACAATCATCAGAAGGAATGTCAATCTTTCAAACCATAATACAATCTTCACGGCTTTAACCATTATCACTGTATTCCTCTGGCACGAGCGCCGATAATTGTCTTCTTACACTTAAAGTGTCGGTCACCTCTTTGGCCTTTCCTGATAGTAATATTTCCTTACAATCAATGTCATTTTAACCACCTTCACTAAATTTTCTACTTCATTTTAAATCATTGCTTATGTGAAAATGCTTTTCTTAATTCCTTGTGAAAAAAAATCACCATTTTTCCACAAGTCACTGCCTTAGTCTTTAAATGTAAACATTATCATGGCTGACTCTCGATCGTACTTAGGACGTCTCTTATCTTGGGTCCTTCTTGTTTTCACCAATCTCAACCCTCATTGGGTCAATCTATACTTTCTCATGGTATAACATATGCCCCACTTAGCATTATTATTATTACGTCATATTTCATTCATCAAAATTTATATTCTTGAGAACTTTGAATATTACCCTTCTCCTTGTAAAACCTCTAAGGTTATTCTTAAATCCTTCATCCTGTATTCCCTAGGTACATGGCATATCAAATACCATTTACTAATACTAGAACCATTGTTTATATACTTCTGAAAAATTTCTCCACTGATCCTTAAAGGCTGTTGTTACCTTAATCCTTTCCAATTCATACTGTCAAAACTCATGCTATCCCTATTAAGGGCGAAATGCCAACCTTTATGCATTCCCCTAGGATTCATCTCAAGTTATTGAGGTTCTATCCTTAATTCCACCTTTAAAAAGGTACTTGCATCCTTCCATGGGTAAATCAAGTCATATATCCCTGATAACAGTGTCTTATTCAATCATTCCCACCTTGATAGTATATGCCTAATTTCACAATAACATCTGTATTCAAAATGAGGTCAATCAATATGGCCTCCAAAAGATAACAACGGTTATCCGCTTTTCTTTCCTAATTTGGTAATGACAACATGGATGTTCTGGAAGATATTGGTCGTGTTCAACGTACACTTCTTCTTAATAATTCCTCATTTACTTTTGTTGTTTATCTCAATAGTCATCTCAATGTTGGGATATCTTTCATACCTGGCGTCTCCCTTTCTGGGTATCATGCCCCCGGTCTTACACTTCACATTCTTGAAGGTCACTTCCTTCATCCAATTTTTCCTAATTTCTTACTTTCTTGTCTCCTCAGTCTATCCGCGTCTCATTATTTATCCTTCAAACTATCTCAAGGTTTTCTCAAATCCTCTCAACTTATAGGGGGTAAACTATATGTATCTCTTATGCCTTCAACCATCAACTTTAACTCATGGTGAATCACCCTCATCCTGAGGATTACATACTTTTCTATTTCTATTGCTACGAGTCTTTAGGGTTTCCTCATACCCAACTCCCTTATCATTCCTCAAACTCTATTGTCTTTATTTTCCTTTCCACTTCAGTTTCTTTTTATTTTCTTTTCTATTACAATCATTTCACGAACCCGCTAATCATTGACTTCAAATATCACGTCGTTCTGGGATTCTTGCCATCAGAATGAATCTTGACAACTTTTATAACTTAGCTTCATAATTCATCATACTCGTCCACCTTTGTTCTGGCTCTAAAGCTTTTACACTATCTCCATAACATTGGGAATTACTTTCCCGAAAACAATTGACTGAACTTTAATCAGTTTATTCTAACCTCTAGTTCCGTGCCTTTCTTGGTCTTTCACCAGCGGGTGGCCTCTCTCTTAGGAAGGTAGGTGACAAAAATAGTCTTTTGCGCTTCGTCAATCATTTAGAATCTCAAATGATTCCTCTATTTCTTTTAACCGGGCTCTCGCCTCGACTGGGTCAACATGTTCCTTGGAACTCTGAGAGCTTAGCGACTTAAAGGTCCTGAAAGAATTTCATACCACATTATTTCCTCAGGGTGGTGGTTGGGGTAAAAGTATAAGTTTTGTTTAGGCAGGTCCATGAATTGCCCTATAGGAGTACCGTCCTGGTTCTCCCTATCTTGCTCGACTTCTGTTTTCTCAGTATGAAATGTTTCCTCCTCCCCATAATCAGGGTTATCTTATACGTTAAAATCCTTGTTTTCCATTTCATTATGTTATGGGTTCTTTCTTTCTTGATGGCTACCTCCCTGACTATCACATTCAGGGTTTGCCCTAAATCTTATTCCTTGAAATGTGGCTTTCACCTAATATCTCGTCCTTAAGCTCTTGAACGTTTGGAACCCAAATTCTGTAGGAATACCTCATTATTCCCTTATCATCTTTCTCGGTATTAATCTCTTCTCTATTTATTGGCTCTCTGCCTTCATTCATCACTTTTTCTTGGCACAATATGATCTTTCCAATAATTCGGGCTGTATTGCAATCTCAAACAGCTTTTCGGTACCGGCTCCGGTTACCTTCACTTCTATTTCCATTTTCTCAAAATCTCCTATCAACTCTCCTAAAGACATTTTCATCTTGAGTCTCTCTTTTATACTAAGGGCATTAGCCACCATTTTGGTTTTCCCTGGATGATAAAGAATCTCATAATCGTAATCCTTGATTAGCTCTAACCACCTCCTCTGGCGCATGTTGAGCTCTTTCTGCGTGAAAATGCACTAGAGCACTTATGGCTTGTGTAAATCTCGCACTTCTCTCCATACAAGTAGTGCCTCCAATATTTAGGGCAAAACTATTGCCACGAGCCCAAGCTCATGGGTGGGGATATCGAATTTTATATTCCCTTAATTATCTTGATGTGTACGCGATTACCTTGTTGTGCTGTATAAGAAGCACCCTAATTCCTTATGCGAAGCGTCACTACCCATCACAACATCTCCTTTTCCATCCGGCAACGCCAACATAGGGGCCATCACCAATCTTTGCTTCAGTTCTTCAAAGCTGTTCTCGCATTTCTCTGTCCATTCGAACTTCTCAGTCTTACGAGTAAGCCGCGTTAAAGGGGCTACTATCTTTACAAACTTGAACAAACCTCCGGTAGTGACCGACCAATCCTACCTCTGGTAGTTTCCCTAACCATGGTCATCAATTCCTCAGTGGTCCTTTATTCACTCTTGTCAGGATCCTCCACGGGATCCTCCTCGGCAACAATCCCTTCTAGGACAACATCCTCAACCGCTCCATCCTCAATATGAACATCATCGCGCTGTTGCTCCTCAACCTCAGGGTTCGGAGTCCCGCTACCATATACGATAACGAACTACGCTTCTATCATGATATTTATAAGGGTTCCCATAAGGGTTTTAACTGTCAGTACTACGTTAGGTAGTCCGACTATGAACTTGGCAAGAGTTCTTATTATCTTAGTGAACTTATTATTTTAACGTCACATCATCTCTGAGGTTTATAAGGCTTAGCTCTGATACCATTTCTGTAACACCCCCAAATCCGGGGTCGGGGATCCGGGTTGTCACGAGTTCCATTTCCCTTAATAACTCTTAATCTTAATAAACAACCAACTACTGCGTACTGTGACCCCACAATATACACACACACACCACAAGTTATAGTCTCAGAGATGAATACCAAAAATAACACAAGTCATTTTATTCCACAATTATAAGCCATTACACCTCAAAAGGGTTTCTGCATAAATTTACATTTCCTTGCCATTATTACAATTCATATAGATTCATAAGTCTGGTACATTAAAAGTTGAAAGCCTAGCCTATTGGTAATTCCTACCTCAGCTACAACGGCATCAACGCCTACAGAAAACTGCGGAACGTTTCCTATCTGCTCGCAAATTGGGAGCTTGGTCATGTTCATCTTGTCTATCTGTTGTTGTGTGATGAAAGAAGAAAGCAAGGGTGAGCAACAAGCCCACCAAAATAATATGTATAATGATTTACAATATGTGAGCATCCTCATAGTATTCATGAAAGTCTTGGTCAAGTAAAAATGAACCAAGTTTGATATCTTATCGCGACCAAGTCGCAAAATATTCAGTATATATGTATATATACTTTTCAAAATCTTGGAAGTCCTCTTCCATGCATAATATACACAGAGTTCCAGTTTCTAACTGTATAAAAATATCGTTGCAAGGTGATCTCATATATCTAACCTCGTCTCAACGTTTTTGTGAAAATCTTTGTCATGCATAAGATAATCATTAACCAGATATAAGTTGAAAAGATGAAGTTACAAGATACTCCAATATACTTATATCTTTTCCGAATACTACTTGAACTACCACCGTTCAAGGTATAATCAGTTTCAAAAGTTCATCACATAGATGAGACTACAAGAAAAGACTTGGATAGATTCAATCTTTGAAATATTATTATAAATAATGAAGTTACGAGATACTTCATTAGGTCCCGATATATATATACACCTATATATATACATTTCACACACTCCTTGAAAACCTCTGTTATGAAAATTATAAACAGAGTTGCAATATCCAATAAATTTGGAAAGGAGAAAACCTTGGCATAAACCTGATATCTTGCTTATCAGGCAAAGGTACCAGTAAGTAACCTTTTCTACTAGTAGATGGATGAATCCCCCACCGGTCATCACCCTGGCTTCATTAGGACCTTGTGTTGGACCGCCACCCGGCCTCTTACGCGTTGATGGGCTGCCACCCAGCCGTTTACACTTTGATAGATCGTACCCCGGCCTGTCGCTTATGCCGACTCAATTAGATGGACTTATTTCCCGAACGTTGGGTAAGTAATCAATTCATTTATCACAACAACAACCTCGTTGCGAATATAAAATACACCACAGAGCCGGATTCCTTAGATTTTTGAGCGAGTATTCAAGTCCCCTTCAAAAAGGAAGATCTTAAATATAAAAATGAGTTTTGGGATCCGCCCTAACTTTTAAAAATCATTTTGAAGACTCGAAAACATTTTTAAGAATGTTTGGAGTAATGCTGATTTAATGAAATAAATCAGTCCCAATATATTAGAAAATATCTGAATATTATTTAAATAATATTCCCACACAGAATAATCTTTGTAAAAATAATTGAAGTAAAAGTTTCAAAAACTCATACTTGAAATGAATAATAAATAATCAAAGATATACTTATACGAAAGTACGATCTTTATTTGAATAATCGAAAATAAGTTTGATTATCGAAACATTATTCTTTAATAAAATAAAGAATATTATTGAATAAAACACATAAGTCCTCGAATGAATATTCAAAATAATATTCATTTAATAAAATAAAGTTATCGAATAAACCTTATTCGATTAATAGTTTTGAAAACTATATCTATATATATATATATAAAATATATATTATACTCGGGAACATCGACTCCCGGTTTAGAAAAATGTTCACCTTCGGGTCCCCTATACTAACGGTACACGCAACTACTAGTTATCTCTAGCATATGTATTATGCAGTTTATAAGCATTTGAATCAACAATTAGATATCAAGATTACGAAACAGGCATGCATATATACCATATCAACATGCTCTAATATATCGCAAAATTTGCTAATAACAATCATGCACTTATCACAAGATAATGCATATACATATATTTACATCACAACAACATTATAACAGGTAGAAAACTTGCCTGAGCGACTGGGGGTGATAAAAGGCCTGGGACGAGTCTGGTAACCTATAAACATCATATAAGTTGGAATTAAACCAAAGTCGCTTAAGAATCTATACTTTAACCAATTAGACCCTAACGTTCGCTTTTGCGCTTAACGATTCACTTAAGTCGCCCGAGTACCCTCGGCTCCACCATTTTTTAATAAATTAACCATTAAGAATTTTAAGGCGATTCTTTTGCAAGTACCCTACCAACTGCCTAATCCACTTTACATAATTGTTTCATACCCCAATTAGTCATTTAAGGGCCTTAAGCAAGGTTTCAAAGTAAGGCGAGGAGTAATGGTTCGTTCGCGAAACGCCGTTACTTAAAATGGTCGTTTCTCCTAAACCGTACATCGGATTCATGCGAACCACATATCAAAATGAAGCTCGTAACATGAAATATCTAATCATAGAAATGGTCAAAACCTAACTGTGAGTTCACGTGTCCTAATGTTAAGAACAAAAGCAGTCTAAGGTAAATCGGGCATTACGACGGCTATGTTTACGCGATTACCAAATTTATACCACTCCAAATCAATCCACAATCAACCCACAATCATTACTACAACAAAACTCCATCCATAATTTACTACAACAGCCCCAACATCTCAAGATTTCCAATTTATACTACTCTCAATCATGAACTAAAAGCTATACTTAAGTTCATTAACCAATAATCAAGATTTACAACTTCAAACTTATTACAAATCCAACCACACTCTAAGTATACAAGAATCATGCTTCTCAAGATTTTGATTTTTTTCTCCTTGAAAATGAAGGAAGGCCGAGAGCTTTCTTCTTGAAATGGGAAAGTCAACTTCTCATTTTGTGTTTATGATATTTTGTTGGTTGGTTGCTTTTTTTGTTTGTTAATTACTTTTTACCATGGTAACTTTTGCATGGCCAAGAATCAACCAACAATACACTTCCTTTTTGTCATGCTTAGGTCATCATTCTTATGTCATCCAATTTCCACATGTCTTCTCCTTGTAGTGTGATGACATCATCATCCACTAACCTCTTTGATTAACCCGTAATTACTTGGCTAATGATCGCTTATCTGTTATACGGTTCGCTTAACTTTCGTCCTCGTTTATCGTTTGAGAGATCATATCCGGGATCTTATTACTTAGGTTCCCTTAAACCTTTCTCAATATTTTATACTCCTTTTATGATCCTCTCTTATAATCCTTGAATTAAAATCCTTTTAATCATGTTACCTTATACTTAATTCTTTCTATATCTGGTGGGTTTTCAGGAAAAATCAAAGTGTTCGAATTTGGATTCTAACGATCTTTACATACACTTATATACCATATAGAATACTAATAAGATCTCAGAATATCAATAAAAGAACCCCTACATAGTGTGACATGAAAAGTTTTCTTATTCAGCATAATCAGCAAAATCACTATTCATAAGGGTTACAAAAAGTCCAAAATTTTGGGGTTATTACAAGTAGTATTTAAACCGAGGCAACTGCTAGCCCCCGTATCTTCTCAAAAAGATGTAATGGCTGAAAAGGCACAAAAATAGTTACTAGATTCATCCTCTCAACAGGGTGCGTCTATTGAAATTCGCCTTTCCGCCAGGGTATCCGATGTAGTGTTACCACTTCAAACATAAACAATTTTTGATGCACGAGGATAGGTTACACACACAAAGAAAGAGTTGATGGAAACAAGAGTTTCAACCATTTTAAGGTCAGATTCGATTGTTCAAGGTTCTTTAATGGACCAATTGTCTTTACAGGTGTCAGGAGAGGATATTGATCCAAAAGCCATATGTCAGTGGTCAGTGTCTACCTCCCCAGGCCTAAATCCCCAGGATGCATCTGTGGATAGTGGATCTGATATAGGTGCAGATTGGTAACTTGTTGAGAATGATTCATATATTACCTAATGAGTCAAAAAGAATTATCTTACAAAAATTAGAAGGAAACTTTGATCTTTATGTTAAATTCTTTGGATCATTGTTTACCTTCCCAGAGTTCAAATCTGGAACCCTCAACGGGAAACTAGCAACTTGTTGATTATGACTCAGATTCATCTGACGAGTCTAACAAGGATGGAAATTTGCGAACTCCTATTTCACCACCTATGACCTCCTTAAGGATGGCTAAGGTGATTTTCCTTGCAGGTACAGCTGGATTTTAGAGCTATGAGAGGAGTGATACACTTATGAGAATGAGTGTAAACACGAGTGGAGAGAAGAATGAAACACTTGTGAGGTACATGAAACAGAATCACATACTCATAGTGAGGAAGAAAGAGAAACATCATATCCCATTCCCTATCCCTAAACATGGTTCTTGATACTTCGGGTCTCGAATCTATTTATGACTGGAACCTAACTCTTAGGGACCTAATATTTACAGAGTGGATTAGAACACTTCGGGACCTAACAAGTTCGGGACATAATAATTGGTAACAATTGGTGGTCTCACATTTGGGAGGTAGAATGAGTTGGAAAGATTGGTGAACATGATGATCAACAGTGAAGTCATTTTTGCAGCATTTAAAGGGACATGGTTGATCAGACTATGACTTGTTATTTTTTTCCATCCAAGTCAAATATGAGAACTTCTTCAGGCAAAATCATACATTTCCTCTCTAAGGGGGAGATAAAAGCATAAATAATAGTTTGGAGGATTCCTCAACTAAGGGGAAGAAATAGCAGGAAGGGGTAAAAAGGTAAAGTATATAACCACAACACCATTGTTGTTTGTAACTACTGATCCTATTGTACGGGAGAGGTGGTAAACACGAAGGTGATTTCCTTGTTATCAGAAGAAGTGGTTTGGTTCATTACTGTTCTTCATAAAGGGAGAAGCTATTTTCCAAAAAGGGAGTATCATTAGTTTTTATTTGCGGATACTATTGTACAGGAGAGGTGGTAAACGAAGGTGATCTCCTTTAAGCAGTTAATTCTCATAGGGGGAAGCAAGAGAGATATGTGCTTCTCAACAGGAAATGTGGTTGTACAAAGGAAGTTGTTGATGATTACTTCAAGACTGAGAAGTATTATCTAGCAGAAATCTGAAGAACCAAGGAAATGAAGATGAAACTACTTGAAGATCAGTTCAGTGCTAGAGGAACAAGCATCTTTCATTTCAGTTACTCAAGAAATCTGGAAATGCAGAATTTGATCCAGAAAACCAGTAACATTATTTACAAATCCTAGTACTTTACTTTTTCCAAGTTATTAGTTGAGTTATCCTCTCTATTTAATTTTTTTGTTAGGTTTAACAATCAAATAGGGGAGATTGTTGGTGAGACTGCATTGCTGTATAAACAGTTACATGATAACTCAACACGAGAACAACACTAGAACATGACAAGTTAATAATACTATGACTACACAAGAAATCAAAAGAAATGAAAACAAAGCAAATACAAAAAAAAAGATTAGAAGAAAGCTTGAAGTCTATTTATAGGTCAATGAAAGAAGTTCATTAATATGTTCATGCCTCAGTGAAGAATAAAGATTAAAGACTTCCAGGATTTCAGAAATGATAAAGATTCAGTGTATAAGTGCTACTAGAAGATTTCAGTGTATTGGCCTTGATTGAAGATAGACAGTGTTCGAAGCACAGGAATATGAAGAATTGAAGACATGGTATAGACAGAGGTTAAAGAAGACAGTTGTAGTCTTGAAGTTATACTCACTGACAGGAGTTCATTTATATGTTTAAACATCAGTGAAGAACAGTGATTAAAGTATTCAAGATTGCAGTAGCAATTAAGACGTTGTCTAAAGTACCAGAAATGATTCCAGTGAAAGTGCATTTATTTATTGACAATCAGTGTTTGAAGCGATAAAGTTATTTCAAGCTTAACAATGTAATCAAGGCTATAATACGAAGACCTGAATCGGGGTTAGTCGTCTGTGAACCAGACCAGTTGCACTTGGCGTCAACAGCTCGTGAAAGGAATCAGAATATTATTTTTAGAAGAATTGTTAAGTTGAGGAACGTGCTTGGATTAAACGTATATCCGTTAAAGTACGAAAAGAGGTGAGCAAGGTATACAGCTAAACGGCTCGAGGGATTGGCCAAGTTCAAAGTTTAAGTGTTAACTTAAATAAATTTATTTAATGGAATTTAATATAATTTATTTAATAAACTTAAAATGATTTATTTTATAAACTTTAAAAAAGTTTATTTTATAAATCTAAATTAGTTTATTTATATCAGTTATATTTAAGTTTATTTTATAAATTAATTTAGTTTTAATTTAAACCTTAAGAAAAAAGAAAAAGAAAAGTAAAAGAAAAAGAAAACAAAAACAAAAAGGAAAAAGAAAACAAAAACAAAAAGAGAAGAGAAACAAAAAGAAAAGAAAAAAGGAAAAGAAAGAAACCTGGCAACCATATATGGTCGCGGGTTAGAAATAAACAATAGCAACCAGACTTGGCCGCAGGTTGAGTGACTAGGCCGCAGGTTGGCTGTTTGTGTGAATAAAAGTTAAGTGAAAGAAGTTATCCCTTCTTGGTTGCAGGTTACAAATGAATACATTGGTCGCCACTTACTCCTCAGCCACAACTTTGTTGAACAATCAATTAAATTATGTGGTTCAGTTTTAGCCACATATTTTAATTGATATAAAGTCTACACTACAGCAGCAGAAGCATTTAGCAATTTGAGTTGTATTGTTCTTTTCATCTTCTCTCACAAAGAGCTGAAGATTTGCATCAAAGAGATAGAGAGGAGATATACACACAAATCAATATCAATTATTCTTCTCACCGGAGTAACGTTATAATGACCGATTTAACTCTTGTATATTCAAAGGGACATTATAATCGTTACCTGGTAATTAAATCCTTAGACAAACAAAAGTTAGATCATTCTATATGATTTAATTTGTTGATCTTTGTAGAAGCTAGGAACTTTGCTGTTCTTAGATTGTAACTGGTTAATTTATTTAACGGAGTGTAGCAACACCCCTCGCGGATTTATATATGAATATATATTTCCACGAATATCTCGTGTTCCTCGTTTTATTGTTCCAAACACTATTCACCTCAAGAACACGAAACCACTAACCGAGCTCTATATTTTATATCCGTAAAAGATTCAAAAGAATTTTTTAATTTAGCGTTCGGTTAGTGGTACCGTGTTCTTGAGATGAATAGTGTTTGAAACAATAATATGAGGAACACAAGATATTCGGTGAAGTATATATTCAGATATAGATCCGCGAGGGTGTTGCTACACTCCGGTAAATAAATTAACCAGTTACAATATAAGAACAACAAAGTTCCTAGCTTCTACAAAGATCAACAAATTAAATCCTATACAATGATCTAGCTTTTTTTTTGTCTAAGGATTTAATTACCGGGTAACGTTTATAATGCCCCTATGTATATGCAAGAGTTCAATCGGGCATCATAACGTTACTCCGGTGAGAAGAATAACTGATATAGAGTTGTGTATATCTCCTCTTTCTCTCTTTGCTTCAGTTCTTCAGCTCTTTGGGGGAGAAGATGAACAGAACAATTCAATCACAATTGTTGAATGCTTCTGCTGCTTTGTGTAGACTTTATATTCAATTGAAATATGTGGTCAAATATTAACCACACAAATCAATTGAATAAACCAATAAAGATGTGGCCGGGGAGCTTGGATTTGCTAACATGCGACCAGTGATTTTGTAACCTACGACTAGAGGGGGAAGCTTTGTACATAGTTTATTTTCAAAAAAACTAACTCCAACTGGCGACCATAGAGAGGGGTGAATTGTTTGCCTTGGAATATTTCCAAAGGACTAACCTACGACTAAGCTTTCCAAGTTCTTTATTTACAACCTGGGACCATGAATCTTGTTTCCTAACCTGCGACTACTTGTATAGGTACTTGACAACAACAAAATAAAACAAACAAAAAAAAACTATCTACCAAGTTGTAACTTGTGGTTTCCTTTTTATTTCTTTTTTTTGTTTCTTCTTTTGTTACTTTTTGTTTCGTTTTGCTTTCTTTTTCCTTTTCTTTTTCTCTTTTCTTTTTCTTTTTCCTTTTTCCTTTCTCCTTTTTTTCTTTTTACTTAAGTTTAAATTGTAACTAAATTAATTTATAAAATAAACTTAAATATAACTTATATAAATAAACTAATTTAGATTTATAAAATAAAATTATTTAAATTTATAAAATAAATCATTTTAAGTTTATTAAATAAATAATATTGAAGTCCATTAAATATATTTATTTAATTTAACAATTAAACTTTGAACTATGCCAATCCCTCTAGCTGTTTAGCTGTTGTTACGCCCTCCAAACCCCGGTCAGAAGTTTGGGGCTCACAACACACACCACAAGATTTAAACCTGTATATAAAATATTATATGTATTGACCCTTCTATACACAACTACAGATCGCAACAGGTTAAAGTATGAAAACAAGTCATAATCTTAACTTTTATTACATCATACCAAATCCCAATTAATTCAACTTACAATGGCTAAGGATATCGTACTTATAATCTTACATAACTCATCTATAATATAAAGCTCCTGCTAGCTCGATCCAACTTAAACGGAAATCCTAGCTCGCACACTGGACATGGAATCCTCGTTACCAACAATTTCCTTTCCAACTGTTGAAAACATAAAATTTTTGCAAGAGTGAGCTTACTAGCTCAGCAAGTAATAATAGTAGCAATTGAGGTTAAACAATTACCAATTGAAATGATTCAGAAGAATCAAGTTTCTGAATAAGCAATGATTAGAATTGGATATTCACTTTTCATTTTAAAAACTAAGGTTAGGCTGCTGATCATTCACGCTCTAACCCCGAGCAAGGCTCCCAGATTTGCTCTATATACTGGATCCAAGGCACGCATTGGCCTATTATGACCACGAATCTGGTCTGACCACGAATCTGGTCCACATTTATAAAACCATCCAATTCTAAAATAATTCAATATGATAACCAATGTAAATCAATAAGCTGAATCATAAACAACATTTATCTTGAAGCATAGGTTGATTCATAACACCATGAAGGCATAACAGGGAATTCGAAAAGATTGGCTTTCAATCAAGGAAATATTCAGAAAGTAGAAGACCAAGGGTTCAAGGTTCCAAGAATTGGTCTTCTATTAAACAAGGAATAAGGGTTGGTATTGTAACACCCCCAGATCCGGGGTCGGGGATCCGGGTTGTCACGGTCTTTCTTTCCACAATATCACTTCACTTAATTAATAATAAATAACCTCATGCTGTGACCCCACACTAACACACACCACAACTCGTTATAGTCTCAGAGATGAAATTGAAATAAGTACAAGTCTTTGAATCCACCATTTAAAAGTTATTACAACCCAAAATGATTACTTGATAAATTTACAGTTAATTGCCATTATCTGCCACAAGTTATAATTATACATAATTGATTCTCAAAAATAGAATGCCTGATCTACCAATAGATCTACCTCTGCAGCTATAGCAGCCACAACATCATCGGGAAGACGCGGGACGCTTCCCACGCGCTTGCGCTGGGTCTGCTGGAGTCTGGCCATCTCTTCTAACTGTTGTTGTGTGATGAAGAAATAAAGCAAGAGTGAGCCTTACAGCTCGCAAGATAATATGTAGTGATAACAATAATACAAGTATCTAAATGGATACTTACTAGAATTCTTTATCATGAGTAAGGTAATTACTTACTGGATATAAGTTTTAAAAGAAGATGAAGTTACCAATTACTTCAATATACTTATACCATTTTTTTAGAAATCTACTTGAACTACTACTGTTCAAAGTATAATAAGATTCACGAGGTCATCCCATAGATGAGACCACAAATAAAACTTGAAAATATTTGATCTTTGAAATATTTTGAAAAGAGATGAAGTTACGAGATACTTCATTCAATGGATACACCAGTAAAAATGTTTGACCCTGTCAATGCTTCGGCAACCACCCATTAGTAGCCTTTCAATCGAAATGCTACGGGTAGTGTTGCAGAATTATCCAAATGGATGATGAACTCATTACGGGAGTTTGCCGCGCCAGGAAGACCACTTACGATGATCAGTCGTAGTAGTACAACCCCACCATTTTCTACATGTAGAGGAGAACCTGTCGGATTTACTTGTCAACCGAACACTGAACTCCTAAGGAATGGACCGCCTTAGCGGAACTTCCAGGCCATTTGGGCCAATATAATAAGGCTGGGCCGGCGCTACTCGACCACTTACGCCACTCCTAGTTCAGATGAAATCCATGACTCTGAAACGTAAAGCTCGTTCCCCCTTTCCCCAAGTAGAAACTTGTTGATACGGCTTCACCAAGAAGTCGTATCTAGTTGGAAAGGAAAACTCACCGATATTTCCCAGGCGATGCCTGTTAATGGATTAACTTGTTCCAAGAATTTTACTTCCCGAATATTGGGTAAGTAATCAAAAACTCTTTTACCAAGACAGCAACCTTGTTGCGAATATAAAATACACCACAGAGCCGGATTCCCCAGGTTTTGAGCGAGTATTTAAATCCCCTTAAAAAGGAAGATCTTAAATATAAAAATGAGTTTTGGGATCCGCCCTAACTTTTAAAAATCCTTTTGAAGACTCGAAAACACTTTAAAGAGTGTTTGGAGTAAAACTGATTTAATGAAGTAAATCAGTCCCCAGTATATTTAGAAAATGTCTGAATATTATTATTTAAATAATATTCCCACAAAGAATTATCTTTATAAAAATAATTGAAGTAGAAGTATTAAAACTTATACTTGAAACGAGTATTAAATAACCAAAGATATACTTATATGAAAGTATTATCTTTATTTGAATAATCGAAAATAAGTTTGATTATTGACACCTTATTCTTTAATAAAATAAAGAATATACCTCAGCAATTAATCGGAGTCATAGATACTCAAATGAATATTCAAATAATATTCATTAAATAATATAAACTGAGTCATAAGCCTTCGAATGAATATTCAAATAATATTCAATAAATAATATAAAAGAGTCATAAGCCCTCGGATGAATATTCGAAATAATATTCAATATAAAATAAAGTTAAAGTTATCGAATAAACCTTATTCGATTAATAGTTTGGAAAACTATAACCATATATATATATATAAATATATATATATATATATATCCATATCCATATATACCAAATCTACTCGGGATCCTCGACTCCCGGTTTTAGAAAATATTTTCACCTTTGGGTCCCTATACTAAGGGTATATGCAAGTTACCGCTATCCTCTAGCATATGTATTATCAACTGAACCAACAGATATATATATATGGAAAGAATGCGAAACAGGCATGCATATATATATACCATAGCAGCATGCTTCAATATATTGCATCATTTGCTAATTAACCAACATGCATCTATCGCAAGATAATGCAAATACATATATTCATCACAACAACAGTTATAACGGGTAGAAAACTTGCCTGAGCGACTTGGGGGTGAGAAAGGCTCGGGACGAGTCTGATAACCTATAAACAACAAGTAAGTTGGAATTAAACCAAAGTCACTTGTAAATCTATACTTTAACTAACTTAGACTCTAACGCTTGTTTTGCGCTCACTGATTTGCTTAAGTCACTCGGGTACCCTCGGCTCCACCATTTTTAATAATTTAACCTTTATGAGTTTTAAAGCGATTCCTTCGCGAGTGTCTTACCAACTGCCTAACACACTTACCATAAATGTTTCATACATTAATTAACCCTTTTTGGTCTTTAACCTATGTTTCAAAGTAAGGCGAGGGAAAAAGTTTCGTTCGCGAAATGCCGTTACTTGAAACGGTCGTTTCTCCTAAACCGTGCATCGGAATCGAACGAACTACATATCAAAACGAAGCTCGTAACATGAGCTATCTAAACATGGCAGTGGTCATAATCTAGCAGGGGGTTTCGGGTCCTAATGCTATGCACAAAAACAGTCCAAAGAAAATCGGACGTTACGACGGCTATGTTTACGCGATTTCCCAATTTTAACCATTCAAAACCAACCACAAACCAACCTCAAATCCAACATACAACCAACATCCATCCTCATCACATCATAACAACCCCAACCAATTCAATTTAATCATTTATACTTATGCCTAAGCTTAATTTAACCATACTTAAGTTCTTTTAATCAAAACCACAACATTTACCATTCCATTTTACTACCATTCCAAATCCCAAACTCTAAATCACAACAACAAGCTACAATATCATCCTACTAATCAAAATCATCTTATAATATATAGGGATCTAGGGTTTGGAGATGGTATACCTTCCTTGAAGTGGTGGGATGAGCTAGGAAGCCTTAAGAAGCTTTGAGAAGTCTTAGGAAAGCTTGGATCTTCAAGAAAAACAATAAAACTTCAAGTTAAAAAACTTGAAAACACTATTCATAGTCTTCTTCTTTGATTAAATGAAGAAGATTGAGAAGGAATTGATGGCTTAAACTCATGGTATAGCCCTAACTAAGCATGAAGATGATTAGGGAATTTACTCACCAATTTAGGAAGCTTGGATCTTGAATTTTTGAAAATTCTTGCCTTATGAATAGTAAAAAGCCGAGAGCTTCAAGAACAAAGCCTTGGTTGCTTTTTGATTTTTGATGAAATGATTTTTGCTTGGCTTGGTTGCTTGGTTTTTGTGCTTGCTTTAGTCAATTACCTTTTTGCCCATGAATTTGTGTGGTTACAAAGCCACCACACCTCCTTCCTTCCCATGTCATGCCTATGTCATCCTCATGATGTCATCCTCCCTTCCTTGTCCTCTTTCTATTGGTTGGATGACATCATTCCCACTAATCCCTTTGATTAACTTCCTAATCGTTTGCCTAATGACCGCTGATCTGTTATACGGTTCGCTTAACTTTCATTCTCGTTTATCGTTTGAAGGATCATACCCGGGATCTTATTACTTAGGTTCCCTTAACCTTTCTCAATACATTATATTCCTTTTTATGATCCTCTATTATAATCCTTTAATTTAAATCCTTTTTATCCTGTTACCTTATACTCAATTCTCTCCGTATCTTGTGAATTTCCGGGAAAAACCAAAGTGTTCGGAATTGGATTCTGACGATCTTTACATACACTTATATACTTCATAGAGTACTAATAATATCCCAGAATATCCATAACAGAACCCCTACATAGTGTGGCGTGAAAAGTTTTCTCATTCAGCTAAAACACTATTCACAAGGGTTACAAAAAGTTGAAAATTTTGGGGTTATTACAGGTATGTTAAGAAACTCAATATTAGAATCAGTATGTGGTAGTTATGTATTTGTGGAGTAGTATGTGTATGGCTCGTATCTGGGAATTCAAGAATAAGGCTTATGACTCAAGATCAATAAGAATCAGGGTTCAAGGTTAAATGCTTTAAAGTGCTTGCAGTATAAAACAGGAGTTATTTTGAATAATAGCGACATATTATGAAATAATTCAAAAATATTTACAATATATCTTGAAAAAGGTTCAGAAGTACTTGCCTTATCATCGAAGATTTCCACTTTACTTGTACTCATCTAATAGTTTTATTTATCAACCACTTTCCTTCTCTTTCTATGCCTTGCTTCTATTTATCAACCACCTGCCTTCTCTTTCTACGCTTCGATTCTATTTATGGATCACTGGTTTCATTTTCTATGCCTTGCTGACTCTGCTAGGCATCACAAGTATCTATTAATTATTCATACTCATATTATTCTAATCGTCGCATAGACGTCATAAGCTTTTATCTACCCTTCGTTTCACCCAAATCCGATTTACGGATTGAAAGTTATGACTAAAATAGTCAAACAATAATCACATGGGCATATAACACATCAATCAGATAGCACGTACAACATAGCACGCAAGATATTCGATCAAAATAATATTTCAAAGAAGATTCGGGGTCAAAACGATTTTCCAAGTATTTATTACGAATTTTTGAACATTTTTCGGAATTAAAACGGGACTCCTAATCATTTTATAATTAAATAATAGCGTTCGAACACCAGAAACTGACTTTAAAATAATTTTATAATAATTATCGAGTCTTGAAAATAATTTTCAATAATATTTTAAAGCTCGAAACTATTTTTCAAAATTTTTAAATCCAAATAAATAATTAAATCTAATTAAATAATCAATTAAACTTAATTAATAACTAATTAAATTAATTAATCAATTAATATTAAAATTAATTGACTAATTAATATTAAAATTAATATTGAAAATTAATTATTTAATTAGTCAATTAATTTTAATATTAATTGATTAATTAATTTAATTAGTTATTAATTAAGTTTAATTGATTATTTAATTAGATTTAATTATTTATTTAATTATTAATTAAGTTTAATTTATTATTTAATTAGATTTAATTATTTATTTGGATTTAAAAATTTCGAAAAATAGTTTCGAGCTTTAAAATATTTTTTAAAATTATTTTCAAGGCTCGATAATTATTATAAAATTATTTTAAAGTCAGATTCAGGTGTTCGAACCCTATTATTTAATTATAAAATGATTCGGAGTCCCGTTTTAATTCCGAAAAATGTTCAACAATTCGTAATAAATACCTGAAAAATCATTTTGACCCCGAATCTTCTTTGAAAAATTATTTTGATCGAATATCTTCCGTGCTATGTGCTACGTGCTATCTGATTGATGTGTTATATGCCCATGTGATTATTGTTTGACTATTTTAGTCATAACTTTCAATCTGTAAATCGGATTTGGATGAAACGAAGGGTAGATAAAAGCTTATGACGTCTATGCGACGATTAGAATAATATGAGTATGAATAATTAATAGATACTTGTGATGCCTAGCAGAGTCAGCAAGGCATAGAAAATGAAACCAGTGATCCATAAATAGAATCGAAGCGTAGAAAGAGAAGGCAGGTGGTTGATAAATAGAAGCAAGGCATAGAAAGAGAAGGAAAGTGGTTGATAAATAAAACTATTAGATGAGTACAAGTAAAGTGGAAATCGTCGATGATAAGGCAAGTACTTCTGAACCTTTTTCAAGATATATTGCAAATATTTTTGAACTGTTTCATAATATGTCGCTATTATTCAAAATAACTCCTGTTTTATACTGCAAGCACTTTAAACTATTTAACCTTGAACCCTGATTCTTATTGATCTTGAGCCATAAGCCTTATTCTTCATAAACCATTGATTGTTGAATTCCCGGATACGAGCCATACACATACGATACTACTCCACAAATACATAACTACCACATACTGATTCTGATATTGAGTTTCTTCACATACCAACCCTTATTCCTTGTTTAATAGAAGACCAATTCTTGGAACCTTGAACCCTTGGTCTTCTACTTTCTGAATATTTCCTTGATTGAAAGCCAATCTTTTCGAATTCTCTGTTATGCCTTCATGGTGTTATGAATCACCCTATGCTTCAAGATAAATGTTGTTTATGATTCAGCTTATTGATTTACATTGGTTATCATATTGAATTGTTTTAGAATTGGATGGTTTTATAAATGTGGACCAGATTCGTGGTCAGACCAGATTCGTGGTCATAATAGGCCAATGCGTGCCTTGGATCCAGTATATAGAGCAAAGCTGAGAGCCTTGCTCGTGGTTAGAGCGTGACTGATCAACAGCCTAACCTTGGTTTTTAAAATGAAAAGTGAATATCCAATTTTAATCATTGCTTATTCAGAAATTTGATTCTTCTGAATAATTTCAATTGGTGATTGTTTGACCTCAATTGTTGCTATTAGCACTTACTGAGCTAGTAAGCTCACTCTTGCAAAATTTTTATGTTTTAAACAGTTGGAAAGGAAATTGTTGGTAACGAGGATTCCATGTCCAGTGTGCGAGCTAGGATTTCTATTTAAGTTGGATCGAGCTAGCAGGAGCTTTATATTATAGATAAGTTATGTAAGATTGTAAGTACGATATCCTTAGCCATTGTAAGTTGAATTAGTTGGGATTTTGTATGATGCAATAAAAGTTAAGATTATGGCTTGTTTTCATACTTTAACCTGTTGCGGTCTGTGGTTGTGTACAGAAGGGTCAATGCATATAATACTTTATATACAGGTTTAAATATTATGGTGTGTGTTGTGAGCCCCAAACTTCTAACCCGGATTTGGAGGGCGGCACAGCTGTACCCTGCGCACTTCTTCTCGTACTTTTACAGATGAATGTTTAATCCAAGTACGTTCCTCAATATAACAATTCTTCAAAAAATAATACCCAGATTCCTTTCATGAGCTGTTGACGCCTAATGCAACTGGTCTGGTTCACAGATGACTAACTCTGATTCAGGTCTTCTTAATATAGCATTGATTACATTGTTAAGCTTGCAATAACTTTATCGCTTCAAACACTGACTGTCAATAAATAAATGTACTTTCACTGGAATCCTTTCTGGTACTTTAGGCAACATCTTCATTGCTACTACAATCTTGAACACTTCATTCACCGTTCTTCATCGACGCTTGAACATATATGAACTCCTGTCAGTGAGTATAACTTCAAGATTGCAGCTGTCTTTTTTAACCTCTGTCTATACCATGTCTACAATTCTTCGTATTCCTATTTTTGGAACACTGTATATATTCAATCAATGCCAATACACTAAAATCTTCCGTTTGCACTTTCACTGAATTTTCAACATTTGTGAACCTGTTAGGTCACACACACTGTAGAAGGGGGTTGAATATAGTGTTTATCACAATCAAATCGAATTAAAGAACACAAGTAACAGAAAACAAGCTTTATTAAACTCTGTTACAATATGGAACTGTCCTCTCTCAGTGATGAACAAATTATCACGAGAGCTGCTAGGGTTACAATAAATAATAACTTCGGTTATGAGAACACATATAGTGTAAACCATATGTCTGTGTTTATATACTACACAGTTACAAGATAATCGCTAATTGATATCGAATATGATTCTGTATCCTAAAATATATCAACTACTTATCTTTACTTCCAAGTATTCTATTCTTCATAGAATTCCTTCTTCATGCATATCTCTTATTGCGTTCTTCTTGATCTTCTTTCCTTTCAATCAGCCGCCTTCCTTATCAGAAGGTCTCCTTAAGTCCTGATATTATCTTCCGATAAATATCTTCTGAAAACTAAACACAAATAATATTAGTCATGACATTATCAAATATATCTAACAATCTCCCCCAACTTGTAAATTAGCATAATATACAAGTTTAACAGATATTTGATGATATCAAAAACATTAAGTACAAATGCATGAGAATTTGACTAGATAACTACAACTTACAGTCCTTGTAGCTTTACCATCTTTAACTTCTGATAACAGCTACAGTCTGTATACACATCAGAATTTAATCAGTTATAGATCTTGACTTGGCTTCAATTACTGATCTCTTTGATATCGGGAGTTGTTCTGAGATAGTTCTTTAACAAACATCTCTCAGCATATTCAAGTTCATTAACCATCCTCCTTTTAGCATTATTCAATTCAACTGTATCCTCACCAATTTGAAAGATAGCAGCCCTGAGATCATTTATTCTAGATTTTTTTATGTCCTGATCTAGTATGATCAAATATGTCTTGTCAGACTCAAGATTGAATTCCACAGCTTTATAACCCAAAAAGGTAGTTATAATCTTAGCAGAGTTAGGCTTCATCTCGACAATATCACCCTTATGATCTATGTACTTGGGACAGTATGTGCTGTCAGACTTTACAGAATAAAGCCTCTTATGTCTCTGAATTTGAGTCTTCAAATAATTTACAGCACCATCTGTTAATCTGTTCTTCACTTGAAGTAAGAATAGAACATGTTCTAGTTCCTCATACTACTTCAGTGGTATAGCATTCTGCCTAATATGGTATACCCTTCCATCTGTCATAAAATATAACAAGATGTGTTCTTTCAAGAAGGTATGGTAAACCATCTGTACAGATTCAAGCTGATTCAATCTTTCAGGAGTTGCTCCAACACCTGGTTCACTTAAAGAAGTGGGATCATTGGTTGTGTTTTGTATTATTCTTTCATCAGCACTACCCAATCCAGATTTATCTCTTGCTTCTTTTCCTGTAACAACTCTTGCTTCAAAACCACTTATTACAGTCTTCAAAGATTGAGTCTATTTAGCTTTGGTGAATCATGGTAGGAGTAACTTTGAAGGTTTAACATGAGCAATGTCAGAGGTTTCCTTTTCCTTATCTTCTGATATCAATCCAACTTGAGCTATGTCAGAGGTTGCTTGCTTCATTGTCATATCTGAACTTACTATATCTTGACTCTGAACAACTTGAGCCATGTCAGAGGTTGTTTGAGAAATCTTCCTTTGTATCAGAGTAAGACTAGCTTCTTCATCAGATATTTCTTCATCCATAAATGGCACATAAACCTTTACAGGTTCATCAACTTTTTCCTTGCCCTTGGACCTTGGATCTATCTCCATTTGTGATTTGGCCTTGGTTGCCTCAGGATTTGTCCTTTCTTTTATCACAATACCTTTAGCCTTAGGAAGTTTCTTTTCACCAACAAAAGCTTTAGATTTGGAGTTGACTTTTTCTAACTTAAGTCTAGCTTCTTCTTCCTTTAGACTCTCCAAGTCCATTCATGGATTTTCTTTCAGAAATAACTGTCTTGAAATTTCCTCATCAAGTTCGAGATGTTCATCAGAACTTATCCTTTTACCAGTATCAGAACTTATTCTTTGACTTGTAGTTCCAGCTTTGCTTGATGAGAAAACTTTATCTTGACCATGACCTCCACCCATTTCAGAGTTTCCCTGGTCATCTTTGTCATCATCCTTTCCCTTCAGTGTTTTAACAGTTTTTCATTTGGACTTCATTACTTTCTCCCCCTTTTTGGCATCAGCAGGTAAAAGAAGAGAGAGAAGCAATTCCACTGAGGATTGGATCTCATTGAGTTGATTTTGATAAGAAGCTTGATTCTTCAAAATTTCATCAATCTGAGATTGTTGCTTCTCTTGGGTTTTCTCAATGTACTCAATTCTGTCAAAAGTAGGTTTGAAAAACCTTTTCTTGTCCAGCTTAGCAACCATATCTTGCTGATTGATAGATTCTTGAATTTTGTCCACCTTGTTTTGAGTTACAGATTGTTGACCTTGAAGGTGTTCTGTACTGAGTGCAGTAACTCTTAGCTGTGTCTTGAAATCATCATTGACTAGCATCTCATCAGCTTTTGTCAAGTGCTCAGCAAGTATAGTTAAAGAAGGAACAAAAGTAACTTTTTTCCATTCCTTAGTCCACTCCCTTCCTCTAGGAGTTTCACTCCAAGGTACTGGTGCATCTCCTCTAACAAACTTTTTAACAAGATCAGCTTTTGAAGGAGCTTGTGGAGGTGCATGTCCTGATGGACCAGCTGCATCAACATCTACAATGACAGCAGCTTCACCAGTAAGTTCAATATTAGCAGCATCAGAACTTATAGAATTGGCATCATCACCATCCTCAGATAAAAGAATAGTATGAGAGGCTATTGAGACTTCAACATCATCCTCTAAGTGATGATCTCCAACTAAGTTCTGATCAACAGCCAAACCTTGATGCCCACCTAAATTCTGATTTTCATCATCCAGATTCAGAATTGGTGTAAAAGGAATATCTTCATTAAAATCAACATCTAGAATTGGTGTTGTTGGTGGAGTGATTTGAGTTGGTGGAGCTTCTAAATACAAAACCTGAGGTACTTCCAAGTTATGAATGTCAATTTCATCACTTGGCCCCTGGTTATCAGCATTTACTGGAGATACTTGAGGTGTGGGAATATGAGTTGTTTCTGGCTCATGAAGAGGAGAGTGATGAGTTGCATGAAGGTCTGGATCAGCACTTGGAGAATTTTAAGCTTCAATAGGGTCTTGTGAGATCAGAGATTCCTGACCCCCTTTCTTAGCTGCTGCTTCCATTCCTTTACCAGAATCTACAGGCCGTTTTTCTAATGTTTTAAATCTTTTAGCTTTTGAGGAGACTATAGGAGCTGCATCATCAGAATTAATTATTCTAGGCCTTTTGAGGGACTTAGAAATCCCAGTCTCTGTATCTTTCTGAGAAGAGACTTTCTCAGCTGCAGAAACAACAGGTTCTATAGGTTGAACCTGTGCCTCATCATCTGATTCATCTCTCAAGATGATCCTCTCTTTTCTGCTGTAAAACTTTCTTAGATCTTGATGCTGTTGCTCTAGCAGAAGAAGGCTGCACTGGATGTGCTGAAGGTTGAGATGACTGTGATGGTTTGAAATATGTCCTGATGGAGGGTTGAGCGGGTTGAGGTTGAGAAGTTTGAGGTGTTTGTGTAGATGTGGTGTGTTCTGATGGCTGTTGTGATGGCTGGGATGTGTTGGTGGGTTGAACATCAGGGTAAACAGATATGTAGGTATGAGGATCAGCATTTACCAGTATCTGTTTCACTAAACGAGGTATCTGTAATGGTCTAACAACTTGTTTCTTTATGTCAGCATTTAGCAAGTCATTAAAAGCCCTCTTTGCAAGCTTAAAGGGTGGAATTAAATCAGTGGTAGGTTGGGGCTCATCAGCACAACAAAAAGAATATATAAGTTGTCTAGCAAAGTATACTACATTCCTATCCTCTATCATTCTATCCCCTATGAAACCTAACACAGCACTTGCAAAATCAAAGTGAGTTTGATGAATAAGAGCATACCTGATTTTTTGACTCATGATTGGAATGGCATCAAAATTGGAGCACTTATTGGCAAATGCTTTAGTGATACAATCGAAGAAAAAGCTCCATTCCTTCCTGATATTTGCTCTTTTCAATTGTCCAAGCTTTCCCAAACTGCTCTCATAGCCCAAACTGGCCATGAGCTGCTGATGAACATGGTCCTCCACTGTTGAGAATATATAGCCTTCTGGTAAGTGAAGAGCTTTACGAACGGCTCCAGGAGTGACCACATGTTCAACATCATTGACTTCAAATACGATGCTTGGAGTACCATTAGAACCACCATCATCAAAAATCCCAGTTCGCCAAAATGTTAGTACTTGTTGGCTTGAAATGGCTTGAGGTTGGTTCAAAGCATACCCAATCTCACTATTTGCTAAGAAATCTTGCACAAAGTGCAAATCTGATGGAGCTTTAGCCTTGTTCAAGATTGCAGTATAGTTGTTTGGTACAAACTTAGCTCCATCAATAATTAAATCCTTGGGTGCCATGAGAAATAAGTGAGAAATAAAATTGCATGTAAGGTGTTTGATAAAATGTCTGTAAAGAAACCGTCAGAAATTGTGAGAGAGAATAAGAAAAGAGAAAGAGTATAATAAGAATGAAAATAAAAGATTTAAAAGTCTTTTATCTCTTTTACTTAGACACCCCACGTGACAACAGTTAATAAGTAGTGGAACAGACCTTTACACCTGTCAGACATGCAGTAGTTAAGGCAAAAGTTAATGGGCACGGTAAATAAGCAATTATTACTTATCACATGCAGTTTTTCAAGGAGAAAAACCGTCCCACTAACCAAGTAATCCCATTACATAAATGAATATTACTGCTTTATCTCTCATAAACCAATATTCTGAAAAATATGACCGTTGAGGTAATGACCAAAAAATAAACCAAGTAAAGAAATACTGCCACGTCAGCATCAGAACTTGAGTATTATCAGAATTTAACAGGTCATCAGAACTTGATTATTATCAGAATTTAACAGGTCATCAGAACTTGATTATTATTATAATTTAAAAGGTCATCAGAATATGAAACGACTGAGAGACAAAATCTGGCAATAAAGGAAAATTTCATTAATATATCAAATGAATATATTTCATGAAACGTAAATTACATGCATAAAATTAAAAGATTGCCCTAGTCTAAAATCTCTAACATCAACACCCTTAGTCCTAGTCTAAAAAACTGACAAAGCTGAAAGTGAAGAGAAACATGAGGATTGCAATTAATTCTTCTTCTTCCTATCTTCAATAAAAAGAATAGCAAGACGAATGATTCTCTCCTGCTAACGAAGAGAACGGAGATGAAAATTTCTTTGGACAGTCAACAAGCCATTTTTAATGATTTCTGGAAATTGAATCCAGAGATTAGAAGGAATATTGTTAATAGGATAACGAGTTGGAACTCCATTATTCCAGATGGTCACCTTGTTTGAGCCATAACAGTAAGACCAACCAAACTGAGTCATTGTTTGATAGAAGAAAGAATTGATTTTTTTTACTGAAGGATTATTGGTCAGTTATATAGAAAAGGGAAGACCAAGGGATGCATGGATTGTGAAACGAAAAGAAGTCAAGCCACATCTCCCTAGACCGATGAGTAATAATGACAGCCATTAGGAGCTTAAAACAAGAATTAATAAGCACACGAAACAAGTAAAAATTACTTATGCATTTACGAGTACCACTAACCCAAATTATGTTGACTATTTATATCTCACCCAAATATATTCTGATTTTAAATATGACTATTTCAGATTTAACCACAAATAAGTCAAGTAAAGAATCAGGATTTAATATCAGAAGTTAGACTTATATCAGAACTTAACAGTCATCACAACATGGCTCCTTAACTCGAAAAGTGAATGTCTATTTATGTAATTCTTCACACAAATACTGATTTCGTTTCTTCAGAACTTATTCATCAGAATTTCCATCATAACTTGTCCTCAGAATTTATGCAACTGACACTTAACCTGTTCATCTAAAATAACATTTATCACCACAATAATTTTTATCATTCATATGGAGTGTATGTGTGTGCAGTAAGCTAAATATCAGATAAAGATTAAAGTCTAATTCACTTCAGTACATCTTAGAAGTAAGGCATAACTAAGAACTTTGCTCAAAATCTGTCATTATTCTGAAGTCTACTATAGAATGAGTTCATGCATGAGTCCACCTCAACTGTTTTGTTCTCATTTTATGCATCTTTCGAAATTTCCATCAGTGGCTTCTCAGTGTAAGTGAGTCACAACTACTTATCAGAATATATGCTATTATCAGAGTATTTCTCCAGTAATCATAGAGTGTGAAAAGTCACCAAGAAAATATTTATTTTGCTTTTCTAATGCATATAACTTAATACCAGCAATGCACTTGGGTCTTCCCTTCAACATTTTTACTCTAGATCTCAAAGGAGTACCTGATTTTTATTTCTTTTCTTTTCTTTTCTTTTTCTTTTGATAAGTGAGGATTATCAGCACTTAGTACAACCACCAGATTTACTAACATCAGAACTTAACAGATAAGAAGCACTATTCAAGTTTTTGACTTAGTAATAAGATACACAAAGTAAACTTAACTAAGCTCAATATCAGAATTTGCTTGTGTTAAAAGATTTCCATATAAACAATTACTTCAAACATGGGATTTTTAGTATATTAAAGATTACTATGGTCAGTATCTAGCATAGTTATCCCCATTGGATTGAATAGTCACAGAAACATTCATATCACTGTCAGAGTTTAGAAATTCACAAGACAACAATCAGCACTTTAGCAATTTTCAATTTAAGCACAGAATACATAAAGATAGTAATATCTGTAAATACTGATCATAAAGTCTGATGAATCAGAACATAAATTAAGCAGATTTAGAGAAAGAACCTGAAACCATTCCAAGTTCATTTACCAATCTTGTAAAAGTAGCTTCACATAGTGGTTTTGTGAAGATATTTGCTAGTTGTTGATCTGTTGGAACAAAATGCAATTCCACTGTACATTGATCCACATGTTCCCTTATGAAGTGGTACCTAATACTGATGTGCTTTGTCATTGAGTGTTGAACTGGATTACCTGTCATAGCAATAGCACTTTGATTATCACAGTAAATAGGAATTTTAGAAAATTCTAACCCATAATCCAGTAACTGATTCTTCATCCAAAGAATCTGTGCACAACAGCTTCCTATAGCAATGTATTCTGCTTCTGCAGTTGATGTAGAAATTGACTTCGGTTTCTTACTAAACCAAGAAACTAATCTGCCTCCAAGAAATTGGCAGCTTCCACTTGTTCTTTTCCTGTCAATTTTGTATCTTGCAAAATCTGCATCTGATTAACCTATTAGCTTAAAGTCTGATTCTCTAGGATACCACAATCCCAAATCAGCTGTACCCTTAAGGTACTTGAAAATTCGTTTCACAACTGTTAAGTGAGGTTCTCTTGGATCTGTTTGAAATCTTGCACAAAGACATGTAACATACATGATATCAGGTCTACTTGCAGTTAGATAGAGTAATGAACGAATCACACCTCTGTAATCAGTAATATCTACAGATGTACCAGTATCCTTATCCAATTTTGTTGCAGTGGCCATGGGAGTGGATGCACTTGAACAATCTTGTATTCCAAATTTCTTCAGCAAATTTCTGGTGTACTTGGATTGATAAATAAAAGTGCCTTCTTCATTTTGCTTAACTTGAAGGCCCAGAAAATAGGTAAGTTCCCCCATCATACTCATTTGATATCTTGACTGAATCAGCTTGACAAACTTGTTACAAAGTCTTTCATTTGTAGAACCAAAAATGATATCATCAACATATATCTGCACCAAAAGTAAGTCCTTTCCATGGTTGAGATAAAACAATGTTTTTTCAATAGTCCCTCTGTTAAATCCACTTTCCAGAAGAAATTGAGCTAGTGTCTCATGCCATGCTCTCGGAGCTTTCTTAAGGCCATAAAGTGCTTTGTCAAGTCTGTAGGCATGATTAGGAAATTTTGAATCTACAAAACCTGGAGGTTGTTCAACATATACTTCCTCTTCCAATTCTCCATTGAGAAAAGCACTTTTCACATCCATTTGAAAGACTGTAAACTTTTTGTGAGCAGCATAAGCTAAAAATATCCTTATGGCTTCCAATCTAGCAACTGGTGCAAATGTTTCATCATAATCAATTCCCTCCTGTTGAGAATATCCTTTTGCAACCAGCCTTGCTTTATTCCTTGTAATTATGCCATCACTATCAGTTTTGTTTCTGAACACCCACTTTGTACCAACAACAGATCTGTTCTTTGGTCTTGGCACTAGGGTCCAGACTTTGTTTCTTTCAAATTCATTTAACTCTTCCTGCATTGCTTGCACCCAATCAGCATCTTAAAGAGCTTCTTCCACTTTCTTTGGTTCAGTCTGAGAGAGAAAAGAGTGATAAAGACATTCATTTGATGTAGCTGTTCTAGTTCTGACACCTGCATCAGGATTTCTAATAATTAAGTCAGGTGTATGTGCTTTAGTCCACTTCCTTGCAAATGGGAGATTTTCTCTAGAACTGGATGCTCCCCCATGATCCATGATGTCTTCATCAACATTTTCTGATTCTCCCCCTGAATTTATGCTCTCTGAGTTGAATCCTTCAGAATTTGAGTTTTCAGAATTATCAGAACTTGGCCCATCAGAACTTGATGAATCAGAACTTGAAGAGCCTGTTGTAGGTTGACGCTTCTTGAAATGTGGTTGTATTTTCAGTATGCTCCCCCTGCACAGGTGCATCTTCCTTTGCCATAGTCACTACAGTTTCAATAACATCAGAGTTTAATTCATCAGAGTTTGCAATATCAGGATTTAGACTGTCAGGATTTATAGTATCAGAATTTAAAACTTTATTCTCAAATCTCAGCTGATCATGATTATTGAAATCTTCAAGTCCTGTAATCTTCTTATCATCAAAAGAGACATTGATAGATTCCATGACAACCCTTGTTCTTAAATTGTAGACTCTGAATGCTTTTGTGGAAAGTGGATATCCAACAAAAATTCCTTCATCAGCTTTTAGATCAAATTTGGATAGCTGTTCAGGATGAGTTTTAAGAACAAAACACTTGCATCCAAATACATGAAAATACTTTATATTTGGCTTCTTTTTCTTCACCATCTCATATGGTGTTTTTCCATGCTTGTTAATGAGTGTTGCATTCTGAGTAAAACAAGCAGTCTGTACAGCTTCAGCCCAAAAGTAGGTTGGCAACTTTGCTTCATCAAGCATAGTTCGTGCAGCTTCAATAAGAGTTTTATTCTTTCTTTCAACAACTCCATTTTGTTATGGAGTTCCAGGAGCAGAAAATTCCTGCTTTATTCCATGGTCTTTGCAGAACTCTTCCATGATCAAATTCTTGAATTCAGTGCCATTATCACTTCTTATGATCTTCACAGAATCTTTGACCAATTTATCCAGTTGCTTGTCATGATCAATCAAAATAGATGCAGTTTCACTTTTTATGTGCAAGAAATACACCCATGTGTATCTGGTGAACTCATCCACTATGACCATAACATATTTCTTCTTTGTAATAGACATGACATTCACTGGACAAAATAGATCAACATGTAGTAGGTGATAAGGCTCAAGAATTGATGATTCAATCTTGAAAGAAGATTTTCTTTATTTTGACTTCTGAGATGAATCACAAAGGCCATCAGGAGCAAATACTGATTTTGGCAAACCTCTCACAAGATCTTTCTTGACTAGTTCATTTATATTGTTGAAATTTAAATGAGAGAGTTTCTTGTGCCAATTCCAGCTTTCTTCAATTGATTCTCTACTTAACAGACAGATTGCAGAACCATCAGTACTTGTTGAAGCTTGGCTTCATATATGTTACCATGCCTATCCTTTCAGAACAACTTTGCCTATAGATTTGCTTACAACTTCACAGTGTTCTTCAAAGAAATCCACATGATAACCTCTGTCACAGATTTGACTCATACTCAGCAGATTGTGTTTAAGTTCTGAGACCAGAGCTACTTTTTCAATGATGACATTCCCCAGATTGATATTGCCATATCCCAAGGTTTTTCCCATATTTCCATCTCCATAAGAAACACTTAGGCCATCTTTCTCCATAAAGTCTGATAGCAGGGCTTTATTTCCAGTCATATGTCCTGAATATCCACTGTCCAGAACTAGGATGTTTTTCCTGTTACCCTGCAATCACAAAGACCACTAATAATTAGTTTTAAGGACCCAGACTTGCTTGGATCCTTTCGCCTTATTAAGTTTGTTAACATTTGCAGCGGATTTAGCATCAGAGTTTATGTTAACATTTTTCTTATCAGCATTTACACTATCAGACTTTGTATCAGAACTTACACTAGAAGGAACAATGCTAACTTTCTTTAAAGAAGGTTTTCTTTGATAATAATCATAGTACAAACTATGATATTCCTTACAAGTATAAATGGAATTCCATAAACTACCACAATGAAAACAAGGATTTTGTGGCCTATATCTAACAGACTGACTCTTAACTCGTGACTTTGAAGGTAGGGAGTTTATGTTCTTATTTTTCCTGCAAAAAGAAGCCAGATGGTTAGAATTTCCACAGTTATGACATGTTTTTCTAGGAGCATTAGGAACAGGCTTATAATTATTTCTTTTATTCACACCTTCCTTTCCATTCCTATTTTTCCTAGGTGGATTTACCTTGTTTACATTCTTAACATCTTTCAGCTTATGCTTAAGCTGCTTCTTTGTCATTAAGCCTATGTTAACTTCAGTTGGCTTATCCTGTTTTGGTTTGTCAGAAGTTAATTTCTCTTTAACTTCTGATTTATCAATATCAGACTTTACAGCTACAAACTTAACAGGATTTACCTTAGGCTTTTGTTTAACAACTACAGACTCAATTTCTACAGTTCCCTTATCATTCTTATCATCTCCATAACCTAAGCCTTCTTTCCAGTTTCCACTACTTAACAAATTCTGAGTTGTTCTGCTAGAGTTAGTCCAAGTCCTGATAATCTCTTTTTCCTTTTCTAACTTAGTTTTTAGAGATTCATTTATTTTTATTATTTCATCCCTAACATAAAAGGCATCATCTCTATCTTTCTGAGTTTGATGGAACATGACTAACTCCTTTTCTAAATAATCATTCCTCTTCTTATATGCAAGATTTTCAGAAGTTAATCTTTCACATGTTAAAGTTTGATCTCTATAACTAATGAACATGGTTTTAAGATATCTTCTCAACTCATTAATATCATTAGTATGAAAGGCATAAGTAGTTTGAGGTACCTTTAATTCAGCAGCATCAGAACTGCTATCAGCATTTGCCATCAAGGTATAGTTCACCTCACTTTCAGAATCTGAAGTGTCTGTCCAGCTTTTCTTCTTTGTGACAAGAGCCTTGCCTTTGTCACTCCTCACATTCTTGCAATCAGGAGATATGTGGCCTTTCTCACCACAGTTGTAGCATTTGACATTTGTGTAATCCCCGTTGTCAGACTTTCCTCCTTTGCCTTCAGATTTTCTGAAACTCTTCTTATCAGAACTTGCACCTTTCCTGGAAAACTTCTTTCCTTTTCTAAATTTCCTGTATCCAATCCTTGTTATTCCTTTCACCATAAGAGCACACAGCTTCATCATCTCTTCATCATGATCCATCTCAGGTAAGCTTTCAGTTTCAGAGTCATCATCGGTATCAAAACTTGATGATTCAATATCAGACTTTGTGATGAGAGCTTTTCCGTTGCCTTTCCTTTAGGCAGCTGCTTTGGGGAATTCCTCCTCAGCCTTAAGAGCAACTGTCCTTGACTTTCTTCCTTTTTTCTTGTTTCTTTGTTCCATCTCAAGTTCATGAGTCTTGAGCATCCCATAAATTTCATCAAGAGTTGTTTCTTCAAGATTATAGTTGTCCCTTATAGTGGTGGCCTTCAAATCCCAACTTTCAGGAAGTGCTAATAGGAATTTAAGATTTGAATCCTCAAGATCATATTCCTTGTCAACTAGTGACAAATCATTCAAGAGTTTGACAAATATGTCATATAAACCAGTTAATGACTCATCAGGCTTTGAGTCAAAGTGCTCATACTCTTGAGTGACTATAGTCTTCCTGTTCTTCTTAATTGGATCGGTTCACTGGCATCTTGTCTCCAAAGCATCCCATATCTCCTTTGCACTCTTGCAATTGATTACCCTGTTTGACATTACATTATCAATAGAACTATGCAGCAAGTGTCGTACCTTAGCATCCTTAGAAATTGATGAGATATCTTCAGCAGTATAATCACTCTTCTCCTTTGGTACAGACTTTGTTGGTTCACCTGCAACTACAACAGAGAGTTTAGTTGGCTTATGTGGTCCCTCATTGATTCTGTCAAGGTATTCTGGATCAGTAGCTTCCAGAAACATAGACATCCTCACCTTCCATATGGAATATTCAGATGGTTTCAGTATGGGAACTCTAATAGTCTCATATCGACTATGGATTTGAGTCTTTGGAGGTTCTTCAATTTGAAACTGTTTTTGTGTTAACAGATCTGCTCTGATACCACTTGTTAGGTCACACACACTGTAGAAGGGGGTTGAATACAGTGTTTATCACAATCAAATCGAATTAAAGAACACAAGTAACAGAAAACAAGCTTTATTAAACTCTGTTACAATATGGAACTGTCCTCTCTCAGTGATGAACAAATTATCACGAGAGCTGCTAGGGTTACAATAAATAATAACTTCGATTATGATAACACATATAGTGTAAACCCTATGTCTGTGTTTATATACTACACAGTTACAAGATAATCGCTAATTGATATCGAATATGATTCTGTATCCTAAAAGATATCAACTAGTTATCTGTACTTCCAAGTATTCTATTCTTCATAGAATTCCTTCTTCATGCATATCTCTTCTTGCGTTCTTCTTGATCTTCTTTCCTTTCAATCAGCCGCCTTCCTTATCTGAAAGTCTCCTTAAGTCCTGATATTATCTTCTGATAAATATCTCCTGATAACTTAAGTTCTGACAACTTAAGTTCTGGCTTCAGTATAAATACTGATTTCCAGTTAAGTACTGATCTGTCCTGTTAAGTAAGATCTGAAAACTAAACATAAATCATATTAGTCATGACATTATCAAATATATCTAACAGAACCCGTGAAAGTATTTAATCTTTATTCTTCACTGAGGCATGATCATATTAATGAACTTCTTTCAGTGACCTGTATACAGACTTTAAGCCTTCTTCTAATCTTTTGATTCATTATATTTTCCTTGTCCTTATTTCCTATGATTTTTTGTGTAGTCGTAGTATTATTAACCTGTCATGTTCTTGTGTTGTTCTCGTGTTGAGTTATCATGTAACTGTTCATACAGCTACGCAGTCTTACCAACAATCTCCCTCTATTTGATTGTCAAACCTAACAAACAAATTAAATAGAGAAGATAACTCAACTAACAACTAGAAAAAGTAAAGTACCATGACTTGTAAATAATGCTACTGGTTTTCTGGATCAAATACTGCATTTCCAGATTTCTTGAGTAACTGTAATAAAAGATGCTTGTTCCTCTAGCACTGAACTGATCTTCAAGTAGGTTCATCTTCATTTCCTCGGTTCTTCAAATCTCTGTCATATAATGCATCTCAGTCTTGAAGTAATCATCAGCAGCTTCCTTTGTATAACCACATTTCCTGTTGAGAAGCACATATCTCTCTTGCTTCCCCCCCCATGAGAATCAATTGCTTAAAGGAGATCACCTTCGTTTACCACCTCTCATGTACAATAGGATCCGCAGATAAAAACCAATGGTACTCCCCTTTTGGAAAACAACTTCTCCCCTTATGAAGAATAGTGATGAACCAATCCACTTCTTCTGATAGTTTGTGGTGTACATATGCTTTACCTTTTTTCTCATGCCTTCTATTTTTCCCCTTAGTTGAGGAATCCTCCAAACTATTACTTAAGCTTTTATCTCCCCCATAGAGTAGGAATGTAAGCTATCGTCTGAAGGATTTCTTATATTTCACTTGGTTGGAAAAGAAATAACAAGTCATAGTCTGATCAACCATATCCCTTTAAATGCTGCAGAAATGGCTTCACAGTTGATCATCCTATTAACTAAAGTTTCCTACTCCTTATACCTCCCAACTGTGAGATTACCAATTGTTACCAATTGTTATGTCCCGAACTTATTAGGTCCCGAAATATTTTAATCCAATCTGTAAATGTTAGATCCCTAAAAGTTAGGTTCCAATCATATATAGATTCAAGACCAGAAGTATCAGGAACTAATGTTTAGGGATAGGGAATGGGATATTATGTTTCTCTTTCTTCCTTACTATGAGTGTGTGATTCTGTTTTGTGTATCTCACAAGTGTTTCACTCTTCTCTCCACTCGTGTTTACACTCATTCTCACAAGTGTATCACTCATCTCATAGCTCCAAAATCCAGTTGTACCTGCAAGAAAAATCACCTTAGCCATCCTTAAGGAGGTCACATGTTGTGCAATGAGAGTTCACAAATCCCCATCATTATTACACTCGTCAGATGAATCTGAGTCATAATCTACAAGTTCCTAGTTTCCAATTTTAGGGTTCCAGATTTGAACTCTGGGAAGGTAAACAGTGATCCAAAGAATTTTGCATAAAGATCACAGTTTCCTTATAATATCTGTGAAGAAATTTCCTTGTGACTCATCAGGTAAATCTGAATCATTGTCAACAAGTTGCCAATCTGCGCCTATGTCAGATCCACTATCCGCAGATGCATCCAGGGGATTTAAGCCTGAGGAGGTAGACACTGACCACTGACATATGGCTATTGGATCAGTATCCTCTCCTAACACCTGTAAAGGCAATTGGTCCGTTAAAGAACCTTGAACAATCAAATTTGACTGTAAAATGGTTAAAAATATTGTTTCTGTCAACTCTTCCTTTATGTGTGTAACTTATCCTTGTGCGTCAAGAATTGTTTATGTTTGAGGTGGTGACACTACATTGGATACCCTGGCCAACAGGCGAATTTTAATAGACGTACCCTGTTGAGAGGATGAATCTAATAACTGTTTTGTGCCTTTTCAGCCATTACATATTTTTGAGAAGATGTATGGGAACTGGCATTTGCCTCTGTTTTAATAATACTCAACTTTGTAGAAGACAGAGCTGCTGCATTGACTTCAGAACCTTCCTTATGTGGTGCACTAAGGCACTTTCTCCCTCACACTCATTTATGCTTCATTTTAATGGTAAGAGAGTGTTGGTTGGTTCTGTTTTTGTGTTTGTCTTTACAGTCTGGGATAGAAGTTGTGGGTTTTCAACCTCATGACTATCAAATGAAAGAAGGCCATTGGAGGCTGATCCTGCATTACCAAACATTAGCATATAAAAGATAGAATACACATGAATATATAATGAATGAAAATAATGCATTTAATCTTTTGAGAGAAATGATGTACAATAGTGATTTGAAAAAGATTTTAATGAAATAAGCAATCACCACTGTAGAAAGATGTTAGGTCACACACACACACTGTAGATGGGGTGAATACAGTGTATAGTACAATCAAATCGAACTTTAATAACTCAAGTAACAGAAAACAAACTTTATTAAAACAATAAACTCTGTTACAATATGGAACTGTTACCTCTCAGTGATGAACAAATATCACGAGAGCTGCTAGGGTTTCACTGAATAAACTTCTCGAATATGATAACACTTATAGTGTAAACCCTATGTATGTGTTTATATACTACACAGTTACAAGATAATCACTAATTGATATGGAATATAATTCTGCTTCCAAAAATTTATCAATCATATATCTTTTCTTCCAAGTATTCTATTCTTCATAGAATTCCTTCTTCATGCATATCTCTTCTTATGTTTATCTCGATCTTCTATCCTTTAAACAGCTGATTTCCTTATCTGAACATCCTTCAGTACTCAAGTTCTGATATCCATCTTCTGATGATTATCTCCTGATAATATAAGTACTGATATCCTTAAGTCCTGACTTCCAGTAAGTACTGATTTATCCTGTTTAAGTAAGATCTGAAAACTAAACATAAATCATATTAGCCATGACATTATCAAATATATCTAACAATCTCCCCTAACTTGTAAATTAGCATAATATACAAGTTTAACATATATTTGATGATGTCAAAAACATTAAGTACAAATGCATGAGAATTAGACTAGATAACTACAACTTACAGTCCTTAAAGCTTTACTAGTCTTTAACTTCTGATAACAACTTCAGTCTGTATTCATATCAGAATTTAAGTAGTTGTAGATCTTGACTTGGTTTCATCTTCTGATCTCTCTGATGTCAGGAGTTGTTCTGAGATAGTTCTTCAATAAACATCTCTCAGCATATCTGAGTTCATCAATCATCCTCCTTTTAGCATCTTTAAGTTCTGCAGTATCTTCACCAATTTGAAAGATTGCAGCCCTGAGATCATTAATACTAGCTTTTCTTATATCCTGATCCAGTCTGATCAAATATGCCTTGTCAGACTCAAGATTGAATTCCACAGCCCTCTAACCCAGAAAGGTAGTTATAATCTTAGCAGTGTTGGGCTTCATTTCAACTATATCACCCTTGTGATCTCTGTACTTTGGAAGATATGTGCTGTCAGACTTAACAGAATAAAGCCTTTTCTGTCTCTGAATCTGGTTCTTCAAATAGTTTGCAGCACTTTCTGTTATTTTGTCATTCACTTGAAGTAAGAATAATACATGCTCCAGTTCTTCAAAATACTTCAATGGAATGGCATTTTTCCTTATATGATAAACCCTACCATCTGTCATGAAGTACAACAAGATGTGTTCTTTCAAGTAGGTATGGTAAACCATTTGTACAGATTCCAGTTGATTCAATCTCTCAAGAGTTGCTCCAATACCTGGTTCACTTAAGGAAGTAGGATCATTGGTAGTGTTCTGTATTCTTCTTTCATCAGCACTTCCCAATCCAGTTTTATCTCTTGCTTCCTTTCCAGTAACCACTCTTGCTTCAAAACCACTTGCAGCAGTCTTCAAAGGTTGAGTCTGTTTTGCTTTAGTGAATCCTGGTAGGAGTATCTTTGATTTATCTTCTGATATCAAGTTAACTTGAGCTATGTCAGAGGTTACTTGTTTCTTTGAAATATCAGAACTTGCTATCTCTTGACTCTGAACAACTTGAGCCATGTCAGAGGTTGTCTTAAAAACTTTTATTGAAGTCGGAGCAAGATCTGCATCTTTATCAGTAATTTCTTCATTCATAGGAGGCACATAAACCTTGAAAGGTTCACCAACTTTTTCTTTACCCTTGGACCTTGGATCTATCTGCGGTTGTGATTTAGCCATGGTTGCTTCAGTATTTATCCTTTCTTTTATCACAATGCCTTTGAGTTTTGGAAGTTTCTTTTTACCAGAAGCTTCAGATTTAGACTTGACTTTTTCTGATTTAAGTCTGGCTTCTTCTTCCATTAAACTCTCCAAGTCCATTCCTGGATTTTCTTGAAGAAATAACTGTCTTGACATTTCTTCATTAAGATCTAAAAGTTCATCAGAACTTATCCTTTTACCAGTAGCAGAAGTGATTCTTTTTCCAGTATCAGAACTTGTCCTGTGACTTGTGATTTCAGCTTTTCTTGATGAGAAACCTCTACCTTGACTATGACTTTTACCCATTCCAGGGTTTCCATGGTCATCTTTTTCATCATCCTTCCTCTTTAGTGTCTTATCAGTTTTGCATTTGGACTTAATTACTTTCTCCCCCTTTTTGGCATCAGCAGGTAAGAGAAGAGAGACAAGCAATTCCACTGAGGCTTGGATTTCATTAAGTTGAGATTGCTGAGAAGCTTGAATTTTCAGAATATCATCAATCTGAGCTTGTTGTTTCTCTTGAGTCTTCTCAATATAAGCAACTCTGTCAAAGGTAGGTTGGAAGAATTTTTTTCTTGTCAATCTTCTGAACTTGTTCGTGCTTCATTAATTCTTCCTGAATCTTATGTAACTCTGCATGAGTAGTTGAATGGAGACCTTGTAGATGTTTAGTACTCAATGCAGTGACTCTAAGCTGTGTTTTGAAATCATAAGTAATTAACATCTCATCAGCTTTTGTCAAGTGTTCAGCAAGATTCTTTGCAGATGGAACACAGGTAACTAAGTTCCATTCCTTAGTCCACTCCTGTCCTGCAGGAGTTTCACTCCAAGGCACTGGTGCTTCTCTAGTAACAAACTTCTTAACGAGTTCAAATTTAAGAATAAGTTGTTGAGGTGCATGTCCTGAAGGACCTACTTCATCGGCATCTGCATTTGGAGCAGCATCACCAGTATCTCCAGCATTTGTAGCATCAGAACTTTCAGAATCGGCATCTTCTGATAAAACAACAGTATGAGAAGCAATTGAGGCTTCAGCATCATCCTCTAAGTGCTGATCTGGATCCAAGTTCTGATCAACAGCCATATCCTAATGCTTACCTTTATTCTAATCATCATCATGTAGATGCAGAGAAGGTGTAGTAGATAATTCTGGAGTTTGAGCAGCATCAGTAACATGTGTTGTTGATGGATTAGTTGCTGTTGGAGCTTCTAAGTAAAGTACCTCAGGCACAATCAGGTTCTGAATATCAATTTCAGCACTTGTGCCTGGATCAACAGGAGATACAGTCTTTTGAACAGGTGACACAGATGGTGTGTTAGCCATTTCAGTAGCTGCTTCATTAGTTGGAGTTAATGGAGAAGCAGGGGTTTGAGCAGATTCCTTTTCTTGTGAGATCAGAGATTCCTGATCTCCTTCCTTAGGTGCTGCTTCCTCATCATCTGAAACTGGCCTTTTTGCTCTCTGTTTCTTGTATCTCTTTGAAGATGGGGATTCCTTGGGAGGTTCAACAGAAGTCATTCTTCGAAGCCTTTTGAGAAGCTTAGATCCCCCAATTCCAGAATCCTTCTGAGAAGGAACTTTCTCAGCTTCTTTAACAACAGGTTCTGAAGTAGAAACCTGTTCCTCACTATCAGACTCATCTCTCAAAGCAATCCTCCTTCTCTTCTGAGGTGTTTGAGGAACAGTCTTTGTCCTCTTGGGCTTGGAAGATGAAGGCTTCACAGTAGGTCCTGAGGATGAAGGTTGGGTTGTCTGTGAAGTTGAGAAATATGATTTGAGATATGTTCTGAGGGTAGGTTGAGTAGTATGAGTGGTATGTTCTGATGGTTGCTGTGGTGTTTGGGAGGTGGTGGTTGGTTGGATATCAGAATAAATAGATCTATAGGTTTCAGGATCAGCATTTACCAAGATCTGTTTTACAGACTGAGGAATTTGTAAAGGTCTAACCACCTTTTTCTTAACATCAGCATTCACCAGGTCATTAAAGGCTCGTTTTGCAATTTTGAAAGGTGAAGTTAAGGTACTGGCAGGTTGGGGTTCATCAGCACAACATAAACTATATATAAGCTAACAGAATCTAGCAAAGTAAACTACATTCCTATCCTCTGTCATCCTATCCCCAATAAAACCTATCACAGCAGTTGCAAAATCGAAATGAGTTTGGTTAATGATAGCATACCCGATGTGCTGACTCATTATAGGGATGGCATCAAAGTTGGAACACTTATTCCCAAAAGCTTTAGTGATACAGTCGAAGAAGAAGCTCCATTCCTTTCTGATATGATCCCGTTTCAACTGCCCAAGCTTAGCCAAACTCTGCTCATACCCCAAACTGGTCATTAACTCTTGAAGAGCTGATTCCTCCGGGGTTGAAAAAGTACATCCTTCTGGTAAATGCAGGGCTTTGCGAATTGTACCAGGAGTTACCACATGTGTAGAATCATCCACTTCGAAAATAATACTGGGAGTACCATGTGTACCACCATTATCAAAGTGCCCAGTCCGCCAAAACGTCAGAACTTGTTGGCTTGAAAAGACTGAAGGCTGGGTCAATGCATACCCAATTTCACTGTGTGCAAGAAGATCTTGCATAAAATGCAACTCAGACGGAGCTTCAGCATGATCAAGAATTGCAGCATAGTTATTTGGAACAAATTTAGCTCCATCAATGATCAAATCCTTAGGTGCCATGAGAATAATTGAGATTTAAGAGTGCCTGTTACGTGTTTGATAAAATGTCTGTATGAAAAACCAACGTCAGGAGATGAAAGAGAGTACAAGAAAATAGCGAGATAATGTGTAAAAGTGAATAAAATATTAGAAAATCCTCTCTCTGTCTTACTTATACTTTGAAAAAAATATAATCGTTGGACACCTGTCAAACATGCAGTAATAATGAATAGTTAATGGGCACGGGAAAACAGTAATCATTACTTACCCACTTGCAGTTTTTTAAGGAAAAACTGTTCCACTTACCCAGTAATTCCATTAATCGAGGTAAATCAGTTTTAATTCAAAATTTAAACTGTTCCCACTTATTCAATTATTTTTCACTGCAACACCAATATTCTGAAAAACAAATTTGAGTGAGAATGGCCAAAATAAATCAAGTAAACAAGTACTGATATTGTAAGATCAGAACTTAATTTAAATCAAAATTGAAATGGTCATCAGAATATGGATATATCAGAATTTATCAGTGCATTTAAATTACAAACATCTCAGAGACAAAAACTTGCAAAAAGTAGAAATTCCATTAATATATCAAGAGAATACATTCATGAAATTTAAATTACATCAGAACTTTACAAGATTGTCCTAAGCTTCTAAACCTAACATCAACAGCCTTTGTCCTAGATCAAGAAGAAGGGCAAGGCTGACGATGAAGAAAAACAGGAAGAAGAAAATAAATTATTTCTTCTTCCTACTCTCGACAAACAGAATAGCGAGTCTGATGATTCGCTCTTGCTGGCGGAGAGCTTCCAGCCTTTCCTCCTCCAATCGCTCCAGATGGCGATGGTGGTCCATATAGAAGAACAAGAGGTGGGTGAGTAACTCCTGGGGAACTGAGTCCCATTTCTCATCAGGAATGACAGTGACGTGCCATTCCTGCTGCCAGGCTTCACAGCTTAACTCCATGTTGAAGGTCTCATAGTTTAAAAACATATTGTAGTTAACCATGATGTTGTGTATAAGAAGGAAAAGAGAGTAAGTGTTTGAGGAAAGAATCGATATATAGGCTGATGTGAAGTGTTCATTTATATAGGCAAGAGAATGCCAGGAGACGCAAAGAAATTTAATGCTGACAGGTAGAATTAATTCTACCTCGTCTCCCTAGACTTGGGAAGACGATTAACAGTCATTGGAAGTGTAAGTCAGGGTTTAATGCGCACAAGTAACAAGTAAAAAAACTGTGCATTACGTGTACCACTATCCCTAATAATATTGACTGTTACTATTCTACCCAAACATATTCTAATTTAAAATGAGACTGTTTTTAGATTTTATCCACAAATAAGTCAAGTAAAGGATCAGAGTTTAATATCAGAACTTAGACTTATATCAGAACTTAACAGTCATCAGAACATAATTTCTTAACTCGAAAAATGAAGGCCTATTTTTGTAATTCCTTACACAAATTCTGATATAGATTCTTCAGAACTTAATCATCAGATCGTTCAATCAGAACTTGTCCTCAGAATATATGCAATTTGATACATAAACTGTTCATCTAAAATAACATAAATCACCACAGTAATTTTCATCATTTATATGGAGTGTTTAGTGTGTGCATTAAGCTAAATATCAGACAAAGAGTAAAGTCTGATTCACTTCAGTACATCTTAGAAATAAGGCATAACTAAAACTTTACTAAAAACCTGTCATTATTCTGAAACCTACTATTGAATGAGTTCATACTTGAGTCCACCTCACTTGTTTTGTGCTAATTTTGTGCATCTTTTTAAATTCCATTTTACAGTGGCTTCTCAGTGTAAGTGAGTCACGACTGCTTATCAGAATTTATGCCATTATCAAAGTATTTCTCCAGTAATCATAGAGTGTGAAAAGTCACCAAGAAAATATTTTACTTTTCTGATGCATATTTACTTAATACCAGTAATGCACTTGGGTCGTCCCTTCCACATTTTTACTCTAGATCTCAAAGGAGTACCTGATCTTAATCCTTGATTCCTTTTCTTTTTCTTTTGATGAGTGAGGTTTATCAGCACTTAGTACATTCAACAGATTTACTAGCATCAGAACTTAACAGATGACAAGCATTATTATAGTTTGTGACTTAGTAATAAGATAGACAAAGTAAACTCAACTAAGCTCAATATCAGAATTTGCTTGTGTTAATAGATTTCCACAAAAATAATTACTTCAAACATGGGATCTTTAGTATATTGAAGATTACTAGGTCAGCATCTAGCACATGTATCCTCATAGGATGGAATGGTTACACAAATAGACATATCATTATCAGAGTTTAGAGAGTCACATCAGACAACAGTCAGTACTTAAGCAATTTTGATTTAAGCACAGAATACACAAGGAGAGTAATTTCCGTAAATACTGATCATAAAGTCTGATGCATCAGAACAAAACTAAGCAGATTTAGAGAAGAAACCTGAAACCATTCCAAGTTTATTTACCAATCTTGTAAAAGTAGCTTCACACAGTGGTTTTGTGAAGATATCTGCTAGTTGTTGATCTGTTGGAACAAAGTGCAATTCCACTGTACCTTCATCCATATGTTCCCTTATGAAGTGGTACCTAATGCTGATGTGCTTTGTCATTGAGTGTTGAACTGGATTACCTGTCATAGTAATAGCACTTTCATTATCACAGAAAATAGGGATTTTAAAATATGTTAACCCATAATCCAGTAACTGATTCTTCATCCAAAGAATCTGTGCACAACAGCTTCCTGCAGCAATGTACTCTACTTCTGCAGTTGATGTGGAAATTGACTTTTGTTTCTTGCTAAACCAAGAAACCAATCTGCCTGCAAGAAATTGGCAGCTTCCACTTGTGCTTTTCCTGTCAATTTTGCAACCTACAAAATCTGTATCTGAGTAACCTATTAGTTTAAAATCTGATTCTCTGGGATACCACAATCCCAGATCAGCTGTTCCTTTAAGATACTTGAATATTCTTTTCACAGCTGTTAAGTGAGGTTCTCTTGGATCTGCTTGAAATCTTACACAAAGACAGGTAGCATGCATGATATCAGGTCTACTAGTAGTTAGATAGAGTAGAGAGCCAATCATACCTCTGTAATCAGTAATATATATTGATTTATCAGTATCCTTGTCCAGTTTTGTTGTAGTGGCCATGGGAGTGGATGCACTTGAACAATCTTGCATTCCATCTGGTGTACTTAGTTTGACAGATAAAAGTGCCTTCTTCATTCTGCTTGACTTGAAGGCCCAAAAAATAGCTAAGTTCCCCCATCATACTCATTTGATATCTTGACTGCATCAGTTTGGAAAACTTCTTGCAAAGTCTGTCATTTGTAGAACCAAAAATGATATCATCAACATAAATCTGGACCAGAAGTAAGTCTTTTCCATGGTTGAGGTAGAACAGTGTTTTGTCTATAGTTCCTCTGTTAAATCCACTTTCCAGAAGAAACCGAGCTAAAGTCTCATACCATGCTCTTAGAGCTTGCTTAAGTCCATAAAGTGCTTTATCAAGCCTGTAGACATAATTTGGATATTTTGAATCTACAAAGCCTGGAGGCTGTTTAACATATACTTCTTCCTCCAATTCTCCATTGACAAAAGCACTTTTCACATCCATTTGAAAGACGGTAAACTTTTTATGAGCAGCATAAGCCAAAAATATCATTATGGCTTCTAATCGAGCAACTGGTGCAAATGTTTCATCATATTCAATTCCCTCATGTTGAGAATATCCTTTTACAACCAGCCTTGCCTTATTCCTTGTAATTATGCCATCACTATTAGTTTTATTTCTGAATACCCATTTTGTACCAACAACAGATCTATTCTTTGGTATTGGTACTAGGGTCCAGAATTTGTTTTTTTCAAATTCATTTAACTCTTCCTGCATTGCTTGCACCCAATCAGCATCTTGAAGAGCTTCTTCCACTTTCTTTAGCTCAGTCTGAGAAATAAAAGAATTGTAAAGACATTCATTTGAAGTACCTGTTCTAGTTCTGACACTTGCATCAGGATTTCCAATTATCAAATCAGGTGTATGTGATTTAGTCCACTTCCTTGCAGATGGAAGGTTTTCTGATCCTCCCCCTGAAGCTATGCTCTTTGAGTTGGATTCTTCAGAATTTAGATTTTCAGACCTATCGGAACTTGGCTTATCAGAGCTTGACGAATCAGAACTTGAAGAGCCAGATGTATGTTCTGATGCTTCTTGAGATGTGGTAAGATCTTGAGTATGCCCCCCCTGCATAGGTGCATCTTCCTTTGGTGTAGTCACCACAGTTTCAATAACATCAGAGTTTAATCCATCAGAGTTTGCAGTATCAGGACCTAGATTGTCAAGATTATCAGTATCAGAATTTGAGTCTTCATTTTCAAATCTCAGCTGATCATGATCAATAAAATCTTCAAGTCCAGTAATCTTCTTGTCATCAAAAGAAACATTGATAGATTCCATGACCACTCTTGTTCTCAAGTTATAGACTCTGAAGGCTTTTGTGGAAAGTGGATATCCAACAAAAATTCCTTCATCAGCTTCTAAATCAAATTTAGATAGTTGTTCAGGATGAGTCTTAAGAACAAAACACTTGCATCCAAATACATGAAAATACTTCAGATTTGGCTTCTATTTCTTCACCATCTCATATGGTGTCTTTCCTTGCTTGTTAATGAGTGTTGCATTTTTAGTAAAGCAAGCAGTCTGCACAGCTTCAGCCCATAAATAGGTTGGAAGCTTTGCTTCATCAAGCATTGTACGTGCAGCTTCAATGAGAGTTCTATTCTTCCTTTCAACAACTCCATTTTGTTGTGGAGTTCCAGGAGCAGAAAATTCCTGCTTGATTCCATGGTTTTTGCAGAACTCTTCCATTATCAAATTCTTGAACTCAGTACCATTATCACTCCTTATTATCTTTACTGAATCTTTGACCAATTTATCTAGTTGCCTGACATGATCAATCAAGATAAATGTAGTTTCACTTTTTGTGTGCAAGAAATACACCCATGTGTATCTGGTGAACTCATCCACTATGACCAAAGCATATTTCTTCTTTGCAATAGACATGACATTTACTGGACTAAATAGATTAACATGTAGTAGGTGATAAGGCTCAAGAATTGATGATTTAGTCTTGCTCTTGAATGAAGATTTCCTTTATTTGGCCTTCTGACAAGAATCACAAAGGTCATCAGGAGCAAATACTAACTTTGGCAGTCCTCTGACAAGATCTTTCTTGACCAACTCATTTATATTGTTGAAATTTAAATGAGAGAGTTTCTTGTGCCAATTCTAGCTTTCTTCAATTGATGCTCTACTTATCAGACAGATTGCAGAACCATCAGTACTTCTTGAAAGCTTAGCTTCATAAATGTTACCACGCCTGTATCCGTTCACAACAACTTTGCCTTTAGATTTACTTACAACTTCACAGTGTTCTTCAAAGAAATCAACATGATAACCTCTGTCACAGATTTGACTTATACTTAGCAGATTGTGTTTAAGTCCTAAGACCAGAGCTACTTCTTTAATGATGACATTCCCAACATTGATATTGCCATATCCCAATGTTTTTCCAATGTTGCCATCTCCATAAGAAACACTTGGGCTAGCTTTCTCCATAAAGTCTGATAGCAGGGCTTTATTTCCAGTCATATGTCCTGAACATCCACTGTCCAGAACTAGGATGTTTTTCCTGTTGCTCTGCAATCACAAAGACCACTAATGATTAGTTTTAAGGACCCAGACTTGCTTGGATCATTTGGCCTTATTAAGTTTGTTAACATTTGCTGCGGATTTAGCATCAGAGTTTATGTTAACATTTTTCTTATCAGAATTTACACTATCAGACTTTGAATCAGAACTTACACTAGAAGGAACAATGGAAACTTTCTTTAAATAAGGTTTTATTTGATAATAATCATAGTACAAACTATGATATTCCTTATAAGTATAAATGGAATGCCATAAACTACCACAATGAAAACAAGGATTTTGTGGCTTATGTCTAACAGACTAACTCTTAACTCCTGACTTTGAAGGTAAGGAGTTTATGTTCTTATTTTTCCTGCAAAAAGAAGCCAGATGGTTAGAACTTCCACAGTTATGACACATTTTCCTAGGAGCTTCAGGAACAGGCTTATAATCATTGCTTTTATTCACTCCTTCCTTTCCGTTCCTATTTTTCCTAGGTGATTTTACCTTATTTGTATTCTTAACATCTTTCAGCTTATGCTTAAGCTGCTTCTTTGTCATTAAGCCTATGTTTACTTCAGCTGTCTTTTCCTGTTTTAGTTTGTCAGAAGTTAATTCCTTTTTAACTTCTGGTTTCTCATTATCAGACTTTACAGCTACAAACTTGACAGGTTTTAACTTTGGCTTTTGCTTAACAACTACAGGCTTAATCCTTTCAGTTCCTTTATCATTCTTATCCTCTCCATAACTTAAGCCCTCTTTCCATTTTTCACTACTTAACAAATTCTGAGTTGTTCTGCCAGAGTTAGTCCAAGTCCTGATAACCTCTCTTTCCTTTTCTAACTCAGTTTTTAGAGATTCATTCATTTTTAGCACTTCATCCCTAACATAAAAAGCATCATCTCTATCTTTCTGAGTTTGATGGAACATAACTAACTCCTTTTCTAAGAAATCATTTCTTTTCTTAAAAGCAAGATTTTCAGAAGTTAATCTTTCACATGTTAAAGTTTGATCTCTATAACTAACAAACATGGTTTTAAGATATCTTCTCAACTCATTTATATCATCAGTATGATAGGCATAAGTAGTTTGAGGTACCTATGATTCAGCAGCTTCAGGACTGCTTTCAGCACTTGCCTTATCAGCATTTTCCATCAATGCATAATTCTCCTCACTTTCAGAATCTGAGGTGTATGTCCAGCTTTTCTTCTTTGTGACAAGAGCCTTTCCTTTGTTACTCTTCACTTTCTTGCAATCAGGAGATATGTGGCCTTTCTCACCATAGTTGTAGCATTTGACATTTGTATAATCTCCTTTGTCAGACTTTCCTCCTTTGCTCTCATATTTTCTGAAATTCTTCTTACCAGAGCTTATGCCTTTCCTGGAAAACTTCTTTCCCTTCCTGAACTTCCTGTATGCAATCTTTGTGATCCCTTTCACCATAAGAGCACACAGCTTCATCATCTTCTCATCAGCATCCGTCTCAGGCAAGCTTTCAGATTCTGAGTCATCATCACTTTCAGAATTTGATGACCCAGTATCAGACTTTATGAAGAGAGCTTTACCCTTGTCTTTCCTTAAGGTAGCTGCCTTGAGGGATTCTTCTTCAGCCTTAAGAGCAACTGTCCTTGATATTCCACCTTTTCTCTTGCTTCTTTGTTGCATCTCAAGTTCATGAGTCTTGAGCATTCCATAAATTTCATCAAGAGTTGTTTCATCAAGATTGTAGTTGTCTCTTATTGTTGTCGCCTTCAAATCCCAGCATTCAGGAAGAGCTAACATGAATTTAGGGTCTGAATCTTCAAGATAATACTCTTTATCAACCAGTGACAGATCATTCAAGAGTTTGACAAATCTATCATATAAATCAGTCAATGACTCATTAGCCTTTGAGTCAAAGTGTTTATACTCTTGAGTGAGTATTGTCTTCCTGTTCTTCTTAATTGTATCAGTTCCCTGACACCTTGTTTCCAGAGCATCCCATATCCCCTTTGTAGTCTTCCAGTTTATTACCATGTTTGACATTACATTATTAATGGTACTATGCAGTAAGTGTCGTACCTTAGCATCCTTAGCAATTGATGCGATATCTTCAGCAATGTAATCACTCTTCTCCTTTGGTACAGTCTTTGCTGCTTCACCTGCAACTGCAACTGCGAGCTTGGTTAATTTGTGAGGTCTTTCCTTGATTCTATCAAGATATTCTGGATCTGTAGCTTCCAGAAACATGGTCATCCTCACCTTCCATATGGCATATTCAGATGGTCTCAATATGGGAACTCTGATGGTCTCATACCGACTTTGAATTTGTGTCTTTGGAGGTTCTTCAGTTTTGGTGGGCTTAGTTGGAGTTTCTGTATCAGACATGATTGTTTTTGGATCTTAAACTGTTTGTGTGTTAACATACAGGCTCTGATACCACTTGTTAGGTCATACACACACTGTAGAGGGGGTGAATACAGTGTATAGTACAATCAAATCGAACTTTAATAACTCAAGTAACAGAAAACAAACTTTATTGAAACAACAAACTCTGTTACAATATGGAACTGTTACCTCTTAGTGATGAACAAATATCACGAGAACTGCTAGGGTTACAATGAATAAACTTCTTGAATATGATAACACTTATAGTGTAAACCCTATGTATGTGTTTATATACTACACAGTTACAAGATAATCGCTAATTGATATGGAATATAATTCTGCTTCCTAAAATATATCAATCAGATATCTTTTCTTCCAAGTATTCTATTCTTCATAGAATTCCTTCTTCATGCATATCTCTTCTTATGTTTGTCTCGATCTTCTATCCTTTAAACAGCTGATTTCCTTATTTGAACGTCCTTCAATACTTAAGTTCTGATATCCATCTTCTGATGATTATCTCCTGATAATATAAGTACTGATATCCTTAAGTCCTGACTTCCACTAAGTACTGATTTATCCTGTTTAAGTAAGATCTGAAAACTAAACATAAATCATATTAGCCATGACATTATCAAATATATCTAACAAAAGAAGTTTGATTTTTCTCTTAAAAACTGTTTGAATGCATAAGTCTGTTTTTATGCCTAAAAAGATAAATGATTTGAAAAGACTCAGACTGATGATATAATAGTCTTAAGAAGAGAAAGAAAGATTTTTTCTTTCAATATGAATGGGTTTTTGTAAAAGCATTGATCACTTAGGGTAAAGGCTAAGCAATTCTCATTTATGTCAAAAGATCCGTAATCTATCTTTATAAGATTATAATCAACAAAATTATTTATTGATAAATAACCTTAATAAGAATGACTATGCTGATGGTTTGAAATTGTAGTGAATCTTTCAGATATAGCAAAGCATATAAATTCACTAGAACTTAAAATCTCATAATTATTTGCAACAAAATATTAACAATATATCATTGACTGATGTAAAGCCCCCAAATCCGGGGTCAGATGATTTGGTCGTCACGATGAAACCTCAATCCAAATTAACCTGATTAATCAATAAACAAATGTCAGCGGAAGATATTTAGCATCTATGACCCCAAACTAATCCAAGATCTTTTAAGGTTACAGTTCTAGAAACAAGATATCCAAATTCCATAAATAAATTTTCTCTTTCTTTTAAAACTCTTTTCAATAAATTCCAACTCAATACTAACCCGCTAGTATAACTTCGAAAAGAAGTATACTAGGCCCAACTATAAAATAACACAATTATAATATAATATAATATAAACAACTTTACACAATAAAACTTACACTAGTTCGTAAACCCTGGACCAACCACCTTTCAAAAGCATCTCCTTTGCTTCCTTGAATTACGCATCTAAACAGCGCAAGTTAATCCTTACTGGAGGTTAAATTTAAAAACAGGCAAGTATGAGCGAAAGAAATGCTCAACAAGATCATTATAGAAAATATAGGGTCGTTTTGATATAAAACCAACATCTGCATTAGATCTGAACATTTAAAATCATAATTGTTGAAACATAAAATTTATTAAAGAATCGGATAATTGTTTCTCACTGCATTTAAAACTATTTTTGATATTTTTGAGTGAAATGCTTCAGCAATACTTTGAATCTTGACGAGAATAAAACTCGTAAAAAAATGTTTACGGAAATATCGTAAACAACCATAACAAGAAACAATGATTATTAACTTAATCATAAACCTTATTTAAAACCGAACTCTTGATAGTAATACTCATTTTGTTGTCATATCAAATTAGATATCAATACGAACTTTGATGCTCACAACATCCCATACTAAAGTCAACATCAATCATCTATACTAATACCACCTTTGATATTTAACAACAACGTAAGTATCCTCATAAATCAGAAACTGAATCAAAACCATATTTTACCTTTTTATACAAAACCAACACTTGATAAACCATTCCTTATAAGATTATCAAAAGTATTATAATAATTTAGATTGGAATTCTCGAACGATGGTGTGCTGCCGCCGGTGATCAGCTACCGATATGCCGAATCATATCCAACTAAATAAAGGGGTACCCAAGACACATATCGGCCTAGCAAGGTGTTATATCCCGTATAACACATAGCTCACGCTGGACTACCTCCACGGCCTCTTACGCAACCATCCAATCTTAAAATATTTTATTGAAATGGGTCATAATACTCGACACCCTTATTAACTTTTATTCCCCCATTTACTTGGGCGGGAATACTCGCAAAACCATCTCATTTTTTTTAAAACCCAAAACATTTATAAATCCATTCATTTGATAAGTAAAATCACTTAGTTATTCTGAACATAATATAGCAGAAGAGTATTTACATGATAAACATTTAATTCAGCGATATGTAAAATATTTATCTATACTGAAATGGGAATAGAGAAAAATACTCGTGTAATAAGATTCAAAATAAATATCACTTGAACAATAAGTGATGATAGGAATACTTGCCTTTTAATTTTTAGCAGTTAGTCACACTCGTAGAAACACAATTATCTCAATCTGGCATCTCAAGGCATCACCGTCTTTTACTTCGCTAAATCTCTGATCTGCTGCTCATGCAGTTATTACAAGCCTGATATGAAATACCATTCCATTTCATTCTTTGCCCAGCGTCTTATCCTGATTAACTCGAATGATCCGCATCTATAATTAAAAGATACAACTTTAATCGTCTAAATGATAATTACTCGATGAACTGCACGTCAAAACCCTATCGTCTACCCATACGATAGCCCACACATAAAGGAAACAGTCAAACACAAGACTCCTAACCCACGAACACACATAATTCACATAGCACATAAGAACATAACTCATGTATCACATAATTCATATCACACATGCCTCGGTTAGTCAAAACATTCGACTCGATATGGTTAAAACTGAAATCGGGTCAAAAATATGATTTATCGATCAAAAATTGACTAAGAATGATTCGTAAAAGAAGCGACATTTCGAAACAAGAGAGTTTTGGTCTCGAAAGTATTTTTATTGAACACGAAATATTTTCTGAGTCGGTAACTGTTCGTTTCGTATTAAACCGACGAACAGTTTATTTATTACGAATAAAAGAAGAATAAATCAATTAATAATAACATTAATTGATATTTAAAATACCTAAATATATTTTTCAAAGCTTAAAATAATTTTTAAATCAATATTTAGGAAAAATCAGAAGTAAAAATGACTTTTCCATAATTTTTGGAATTAAAATAAAATTAATACAAATTATATAAATAAACTGATTAATTATCAAAATAATTAATCATTTTAAATGAATAAAATTTCCGGATTTTTGAAAATAATAAAAGAATATAATTTTTGGAATATAAAATTATTAAGTAAATAATTTTTAGAATTTAAAATAATTATTAAATGATTTTTAGAATTAAAAGAAAAGATTATTGGAAAATATAAATGAATTTTGAATAAAATTTAAAAAGAAAATGCCCAAAACAGTTTTTAGGGTCTGGGTCATCTTCAACCTTGGATCAAACCAAGGGTGGAGGGATGAACTTGGCCGGAGTAGCCAAGAACGTCGCCGGAATTTCTGGAAATCCCAGAATCCGGCCGATGGTCCGGCAAGCTCCGGTCGAGCTCAACCGACCCCAAAACCCATTATTCGACCCCGTTTTCCAGCACACATTATTCTAATACAAGCCCAAACTCCAGAAATCACACTAATAACACCGAATAAACAACATAACTCAAAATCAGGCCACCTACTAGCGGTTTTCCGGCGACATCATCGGAAAAAGTGTTTTCGTTGATTTCTCAACCAAATTCAACAAGTAATAGCTCGAATTAAAGCCCTCAACATCTACAATCATATCCCATAATCAAAATAACCAAGAACATCTACATCATCCAGGAAATCAAAAAGAAAAACAGAAAAAAATCAAGAACTTAATATTTATCATTTCGAATTAAAACTTCATATGTTTATACATAAATCAACTCACCGAATCAATCTAAAGCTACTTATGACATCAAACACAATCAACAATCACCCCAAATCAAAAACAATTTTAAGAACATGAACACTAAAAATCGATTTTGTGAAATACTTCACCTCAATTTCTGAAATTGGTATTGTTAGTCCCTAACAATGCAACAAGAATTACAGAAGGGGGGTTGAATGTAATTCTAGTAAATTTTTCTTGAACTATAAAGTGTTCTAACTCAAACTATATATAAAAGTGTTTTGATTTGCAAGGTGCGGAATCACAAGTTAAATAAATCAAAAACACAAAATAATAAAAACACAAGTCTTTAAGACTTTCTGGTGGATTTGAAAGTATCCACCAGATATATATATATATATATATATATATATATATATAAATCGAATTAAGAACTCCGTGAAGAACAAATTGTCTCACAGCTGCTTTACAAGTGAACAAACAAACTATAGAGAAATTCTTAACAGTTACAGCTTTTTCTATTTCTCTTCTAAAATTGTTTTCTTAGTTGTTTGTTCTACTAGCTACACTTGATTTATATACCACCAAGTTTACATGGTAATAAGACAGGATAATAAGAAAAAACTATCAAGTCAAACTCCATGCTGCTTCACTACTCTATCCCAGCATCTTTGAAAATCTTCTTAACTTGCATGGAAATGGTAATGCTTCTTTGTTCTTCATTTCCTGTTAAACATGCTGCCACATTCCTTTTGCAAACACCCAACGCATGTGACTGTGTTATCACTGTCAACAGACATTTGAATCGATGATCCGTCGGGTACATGCTTGTCATTCGTCGGGTACATGCTTGTCATCCGTCGGGTAGCTTTGTTGATCATCCGTCGGATAGCTATTTGATACTTGACTTCATTTCACGTATGCAGAATTACAAGACATCTTATATTTACAATTAATTAACCTATTCTACATATCTAATAAGAATCAACATGACTCATATGTTACTACAGAATCTATACAAAGTTATTTGTAGAAATGAGTTACAATACTTATTATTACATAAGCTACTCACTCGATGGATGACAAATCATCATCCGTCGGGACTATAATTGAGTCATCCGTCGGGACTATATTTGATCATCCATCGAGTGCTACATTTTTCACTAAGTTAAATCTACTAAGGTATTTTTTAATGTAATCATCAAGTTCACAACATATTCCCAATAATCTCCCCCAATTTATGTCTACTAGAATTGTAGCCATAAATTAATAGAAACTTGATGATAACAAAACACCCTAAATATACAAATTTAAAAGGTAGTAGATAAAACTAAAAAGTGCTACAATATTTCCTGAAGAATTTACAAGACAAAGTGTACAAAGATTTGCTCACAGTCATTTTCAAGGTGCTCCTCTAGTCTGAGCAGATTGATCTATTTCCTTGTTGGTCTGGATTTCTTTCCAAGCTTCCTGTTATTTTCTTCTATCTAATTTTGGAGCTATATGTGGAATTCAAATTCATCAGGTTCTGATAGATCTAGCATTTCTTGCATTTCCAGTAGAGTCTCATTGCTAGAGATGCTCAGCTGGTCCTCTAGTCTGAAGAAATGTCTAACTCCCTTATCATTCATGTGTAAGGAATAGTTAAAGTCTTTGGGAGTGCATCTTTGGCTCTAATACTCCCCAGTTCTTCAATCTTCTTTAGAACTAGTCTTCTAGCTTTCACATTGAATCCAAAGTTCTTCTTGAAAGATGAATAGACTTTTATCAGTATAGATTGGCTCTCTTGAAGAATCCTGTGAAGTGGCCATGTCATTTCTTTTCCTCCCTTATATTTGAATACTAGCCTTTCAGGTAGATTCCTGTAAGCATCAATCCCTCTAACTTCTTCTAGTTCATCTAGATAGAGGTTTAGATCAGAGAATTCCTTGATGTCACAGATGTACATGATATCTCCCTTGTTGACCTTGGTTTGAGCTTTGGTTAGGGACTTGGATCTGAGAGTTGAGAGCTTCACTTTCTTGACTGCTCTGGTCTTTGTTTTCTTTGGCTTATGAAATGAGGTAGATTGAGTTCAAGAATTGGTAGACTATCCTAGTCTATTGGCTCATCCTTTGGAATGATAGGTTCACCATGGAAATTCTTGGATGGATCTATCTTGAATTCTTCGTGTACCACAGAGGGCATGGATGTTTGAGTTGTTGTAGAAGTAGACTCTTTGGGAAAGTAGTCTTCCATCTCCTCATCACTAAAATCCAATTTTCTCTTATAAGGAAGCTTGTATCTGAATTTTCTTTTCTTTTGAGGTGCTTCTTGCATTTTCTGATCTTTAGATTCAGTGGTTTCAGATGGTTGTTCAGGAATTTATTGTGTGGGTTTTACAGCTTGCAACTTGGCCAAAATAGCAACTTGCTCCTTCTTTTGTTTGAGCTTTTTAGCATCTAGAGCAGCTTGCTTCTTTTCTTGCTTCAATCTTGCCTTTTCTTCCCTTTTTGCTTCACCAAATTGAGGGTGTCCAGCCACCACACAAATTTCCTTACCATTTCTGAAAACCTTGGCAATTCTCCTTTTTAGAGCTGAATCTGCGGGATCTTTGTAGAATGCTATAGACCTGGCCAACAGCTTCTTCTCATCAGGCTTTGGTGTTTCATACACTGTGTCCAAAGGGTTCTTGAGTGAAGACTTTGGGTAGTTCACCTTTGGCTTCATTATTAGATCTGCCTTTAGGGCCTCTCTCCAGATAGTTCATGCTCATATCATTCACAGAAATTTGCCTAACTTGAGAGTGATGAATGACTGATTTTTCTAACTTCTTTGCTAGACCAAATTTCTTTTGAATATCCTCATCAATTTCTCCCAGTTGATTGGACTCAACTGCTTCTTCTCAGTTGCTCTCAAAGTGGCTGATGCTTCATTTATCATATAAATGCTATCTTTGGCTGGTTGCTTTGTGAAAGCAATTGTTGGCATAATTTCTTTACTCACTTGAATGTTAAGCACTTTTTGCTCCCCCTCACTTCTAGAACTCTCTTTCCCCCCCTTTTTGTTATCAACAAGTTGAGTAGAGGAGGAGGTCTGTGCAGCCACTAGTTTCTGAAGTAAGTCTGTTTGTTGAGCTTGGTGTAGATGGATTGCTGTAAGAGAGGCTTCCATAGCAACCATTCTTTTGTCCAAGGAATCCACCTGGGTTGCAAGATCAGAGTTTATCCTGAGCTGTCTTTTGATGTCTATCATTGCTGTCTCTGGAAGTCTAGCTTCCAACTTGTCAGAGATGTCTTTCTTAAGTTGATCAACTTCATTTTTGATGAGGGAGACATTTTGACTTTGTTGGTAGCCTGAGATTTGCTGTAGTTGGAGAGAAGCAAGATGTGCTTGCAGAAGCTTCTTGGTGCTAACATGTGTGGTTGATTGAAGTGCAGACTGTGTTTGGCTGATAAGTTGGATGAGTGTGGTCTTGAAATGGTGATCATCACATTTTTTGGAGAAGGCCCATGATGGCATGCTTGTTCTGGAACTAGGGCCTACTTCTCCCCTATGTCCAATGGCTCTTCTTCACTATCTCCACCCTCACCTCCAAAGAATTCTTCTGAACCATCAGTCTCATAATCAATATAACCAGTTGTTGAGGGAAAAGCTGTGATGGTATCCTTAGCTCTTTGCATGGACTGTGTGGTGTGCACCAAATTGAGCATTCTTTCTGCATTGGCATTGCCCTGTCCAGCTAGAAGTTGATATGTTGGAACAGGGTGAGTAAATGTCTCAGCATCCAAGGAGGTAGAATCCATAACAACTTGAGTTTGCCGAGATAGTCCCTCTCTGTCTGCATCCTGGACATTCATTAACTCACTTACAATGACATCCACCCTTATATCTCCAGTACCTGCATTTCTCTCATTTTCTCTCTTTTCTTACATCAAGGTCTCACCTTGGCTCCCCACCCTCACACCCTCACCTTCACCATCTAAGGTGGGAATCCTCACACTCACTTTTGCCAGTCTTGAAGAAATGGACTGCATTGGATCACTCTTTTCCTCTCCTTTTTCCTGGGAGCAATCCAGACTCTCACTCAAGTCACTAGTTTCCCTCAATCCTAATAGTGATTGCACAATTACTAAGTCATCTGCACTTGTAACTATAGTTGAACTTTGGAGTTGTGCAGAGACACCCAACGGATGAGAATTATCCATCGGGTTAGTAATTTGACTATCCGACGGATGACTGCTATTAGGCACATCCGTCAGGACACAATCACTACTCGACGGATGAATAATATCCATCGAGTGAGTAGAAATTAATGAGTGTGGAGTGGAGACTATTGTAGACTCTGTGCAGATTGATGAAAATTTTGGCACAGATCTCTCAACAGTCTTAGAAAGAAATGGCAAGTGAGCCAACAAATCATCTAGAATATGATGCTCACTTGCATGGATTTTTGGCTTCTCCAACTCTGTTAAAGATAGAGAATATGGTTGAGATGTTTGAATCATGCCAACATCCAAAGAGTGTGTGGGAGAATTTGGTGTTTGAGGTGTTTCAATTTGTACAGATTTTGGCTATGACTCCACATTTGTTGGAGCCACATCAATTTGACTTTGAGATGGTGCAGTGACTGGGTCATTAGCTCCAGTTTGCACTGTGTGTGTACACTGTGTGTGTACCCTGTGCATCCCCAAGATTTTTAGTTTTCTTCTTTCTTGTGTAAGTTTATGGTGAACTTGTGTCCCTACCCCTTTTGTTCTGTGCTCCTGGTTGAGAGCTTGTTTCAATAGTTACATCCTTTTGGGAGGATGAAATTAGAATTGAGCTTTTATCCTTATTAACAACCACAGTTTGTTGGGAAACTGTGGTGTGGCTTGGTTTGGGTACACTATGCTCACCATCCTTATTCTTAGGGCTTCTTTGATTTTCATCCTGTCCCTCACTGTCTTTCCCACCTTCACACTCCCCTATTTGTGTTTAGTGGACTTTACAACTGACATCTTTTGAGAGACACCAGAGGGGGCTTTCTTTGTCTTTGTTTTTGAAACTTTGGTTTTGGTAGCTTGGGTAGGCATCTGTCTGGTCATTCAAACAGATGCCACTGCTACAAGAAGGCAAAGAAATGTTTGAGGTTGGAAGAGTAGAGATAGTTGAAATTACCTCACTTACCTGAGGTGCCTCAATTACTGGAAAGTAGAAGAGTGGCACCTCTTTGTGGTGATCTGCTCTATTGAGATCTGCAATAATTCTTCTTACTTGAACCCAACAATTTAACTTGTTGGTTGGGTTCTCAATCACAATGTCCTCAGAGAGGTGGTTAGCAAGCATCATGAAAAATCTAGCATAATAAACACTTTTACCCCTCTTATTAAGCTCCCCTAACTTAAAACCCAACTAAAACAAGACTAGATCACTAAAATTGAAGTATTTATCACTTACTAGCACGTAAATCATGTTGAGCATGAAGATATTAACAGAATCAAAATTACTAATTTTACCAGAAAATACTTTAGTAACTACATCACACAGGTAACTCCATTCTTTCCTAAGACCCAATCTCCTAATTTCACTTAATTTAGTGATGGTGAGTGCATAACCCATGGAGTTAAACATGTTAACAATATCAGTGTTTGTGTGTGGCATAGTTACAGTATTATCAGGAATCCTAAAGCATGTTTTAACAATGTCACTATTAACACATAATTCCTTACCTTTAATAGTGAAAGTGATGGTCTTGTCAGTTGAGTTGTACACTGTAGTTGTCCATATCTCCTCCACAACCACACAATAGATAGTGGGAGACTCTAGCATAGCATAGTTGAGCTTACAGCCTTGCATAAAATCCATCATTTTGTGGTAGTCGCCAGACTATTGAATCCCCTTGTTCACTAGAGCTGTGAAATTGTTCTTCTCATAGATAAAGCCAGTTTGAGACATGATTTTGACGACTGGTGCCATTGTTAGAGAGTAAAAATTGCAGGGAGAGAGAGAGGGTAATTGCTTTTGAGAAAGAAAGAAGTTAGAGCACATGAATTGAGAATGATAAAAGAAACGTAATGAAAAAGAATTTTGCTTTTATACTCTCTCAAAAATAAACTGACAAAAGTAATAAAGAACCAATCAAATTTTCCCAAAATAGCCATTTAAATTAAAATTAACTGTCAAAATTCTATCAACCATACGTTGAAATATACTTACAGACCGTGAGTAAACTCGATGGATGATGTTCAGAGAATTAACGGCCATGATTTGGACAACTCGACGGATGAGGATAAAACATTTGATCCGTCGGGTTATGAAAATAATCCAGAAAACAATTGAATTTTAGATATTCTATTCCGACGGATGAACAAACTCGATGGATAATGATCATCCGTCGGGATGTAAATTTTGACTTAGCCAAAATTTCATCCAAGGTAGAAAAATCAATTAAATTTCTGGCTGCATTACAACTTGCAAAATATCTGAAAAGATTCAAGAATAATTAAGCATACATAACTCACTTACCAACCTTGAGAAGGTGGATTCATCCAGTGGCTTGGTAAATATGTCTGCAAGCTGTTTTTCACTTGGAACAAAATGCAGTTCCACAGTACCATTCATCACATGTTCCCTTATGAAGTGGTACTTGATGTCTATGTGCTTTGTTCTTGAATGCTGTACTGGATTTTCAGTGATGGTAATTGCACTTGTGTTATCACGGAAAATAGGAATCGTATTCACTTGTAGATCATAGTCCAACAATTGGTTTTTCATCCATAGAATCTGTGTACATCAACTACCAGCAGCAATATATTCAGCTTCAGCTATAGAAGTAGAAACTGAATTTTGCTTTTTACTGAACCAGGACACAAGCTTGTTTCCTAGAAACTGACAGGTTCATGTTGTACTTTTTCTGTCTATTTTACAACCTGCATAATCTCTTGTGAAGTGATTTTCCAAAAGGAACTTTGATAAAGTGTCATACCAGGCTCTAGGTGCTTGCTTCAGTCCATAGAGTTCTTTTAAAAGATAGTAGACATGATTTGGGAAATTTGGGTCTTCAAAACCAGGAGGCTGACTCACATAAACTTCCTCCTCCAAATCTCCATTAAGAAAAGCACACTTGACATCCATTTGATAGACCTTGAAATTGGCATGGGCTGCATAAGCTAAGAAAATTTTGATGGCCTCAAGTCTTGCAACAGGAGCAAAGGTTTTATCAAAATCTATTCCTTCTTGTTGGCAATAGCCCTTAGCAACCAATATAGCTTTGTTCCTGACTACTATGCCATTTTCATCCATCTTGTTTCTGAATATCCATTTGGTGTCTATTGGATTCTTTTCTTTAGGCTTGGGTACCAGCTTCCATACTTTATTCCTTTCAAATTGGTTTAGCTCCTCCTGTATAGCTAAAATCCAATCTGGATCCAACAAAGCTTCTTCTACCTTCTTTGGTTCTTCCTTAGATAGGAAGCTACTCTATAGACATTCTTCTTGAGTTGCTCTCCTTGTTTGAACTCTAGAAGATACATCACCAATGATGAGCTCAAAGGGGTGATCCTTTGTCCATTTTCTTTGTTGAGGTAGATTAGCTCTAGATGAAGAGGCCTCATTGTTGTCTTGATGTGTGACTGAGTTTTGATTATGAGAGACTCCCCCTGAGTTAGTGAGTCTTTGATTTGAGAAAGGGGAACTTTCTGTGAGTGATATACCTTGACTTTCAGCTTCTATCAATGACCCGACTGATGAAGCACTTTCAGTTCCAGCGGAGTAGGCTGATTGTCTCCTGATGGATGATGCAGATTATCTCCCGACAGATGAAGCATTTTGTAACTCGATGGATGTTGAGTTTTTAGCTTCATTAGTTGTAGATTTTTTTTCACTATCCTTATTTGTAGTTTCTTGATCACTTTCATCATCACTGTCATCACTAACCATCTCCACATTATCAAATTTGAGGCTCTCATGGAAATCTCCATCTTGCAGTCCTTCAATCTTTTTATCATCAAACACAACATGTATTGATTCCACAAAAATGTTGGTTCTTAGATTGTAGACTCTATATGCTTTTCCCACAGCATATCCAACAAAAATTCCTTCATCTGCTTTAGCATCAAACTTCCCATGTTGATCAGTTTGATTCTTCAAGATAACATTTACAGCCAAAGACATGAAGAAAATTTAGAGTTGGTTTCCTGTTCTTGAACAATTGGTAGGGAGTCATGCATTTTGCTTGATTCACCAAAGAGATATTTTGAGTGTAGCAGGCAGTGTTCACAGCTTCAGCCCAAAAGTATGTTGGTAACTTTGATTCTTCAAGCATTGTCCTTGCAGCTTCAATAAGGGATCTGTTCTTTCTTTCTACCACTCCATTTTGCTATGGAGTCCTTGCTGCATAAAATTCATGCATAATCCTAGTTTCTTCACAAAATGATCTCATCACAGAATTTTTGAACTCAGTTCCATTGTCACTTCTGATTCTTCTTACTTTAAAATCAGGATGATTGTTGACTTGCCTTATGTGATTGATGATGATTTCACTAGCTTCATCTTTAGACTTTAGGAAATATGTCCAAGAGAACTTTGAGAAATCATCCACAATTGCTAGGTAAAATCTTTTCCTTGAGATGGACAACACATTGACTGGTCCAAACAAATCCATGTGTAGCAATTGCAAAGGTTCTTCAATTGTTGAATCAAGCTTCTTTCTGAATGATGCTTTGATTTGCTTTCCCTTTTGGCAAGTATCACACAGTCCATCTTTTGTAAACTCCACTTGAGGAATACCTCTAACCAGTTCTTTCTTGACAAGCTCATTCATGGTCTTGAAGTTTAGATGGGGCAGCTTCTTGTGCCATAGCCAACTTTCATCTTGACTTGCTTTGCTGAGAAGGCAAGTGACAGACTCTGCATTTGATGAGTTGAAGTCAGTTAGATACACATTTCCTTTTCTCACTCCAGTGAGAACCACATTGTTGATTCTTTTGTTTTTCACAACACAGGCTACTGAATTGAATGTTACTGTGTTGCCCTTATCAAAAGCTGGATGATACTCAATATATTGTGCTTGAGACCATCCACTAGGACAACTTCTTCAATGATGACATTGTCTTTAGAAATCAAGCCATATCCCACAATAAAACCCTTGCTGTCATCTCCAAAAGTAATACCTGGGCCAACTCTTTCCTTGAATCCAGTGAGCAGGGTAGAATCTCCAGTCATGTGCCTTGAGCACCCACTATCTAGATACCACAGATTCTTTCTGTTTCCCTGCACACACAAAAATCAAATCAAGTTGATTTTGGTACCCAAGTTTCCTTGGGTCCTGCCTTGTTAGCTTTCTTCTTTTATTTCTTAGGTTTTATCTCATTTGACTTGGGTATATCAGATTTATCCTTAGTCATCTGAGTTGGACCTTTAAAACCAGTCATTAAAACAGAATTATCATGCACATTTTGATTAACATGAAATGGCATGCTATTTGCAAACATGTTATTCCAGTAGGGCATGCTAAATGGCATTTGAGGCATACTAAATGCAGCATAATAAGGATTATGTGTAAATGGCATATTAGTAAATTGTGCATTCATATTCTGTGCAGACATAGCATTCATAGGCATAGAAGGCATATCACTCATGTTGGGAAAAGAAGGTGGTACATATATGGGAGTAGGCATGGCAAGTTTGCAATTAACAGACAAATGATTAGCACTACCACACTTAACACAAATTTTTCTTGGAGCATACTTATCAGGTGTGTATTTGTTATGTTTGTTAATTCCTACTTTCCCATTTCTATTATTTTTCTTTTTAGCTTCTGTTTTAACCTCAATCTTTTCTAATCTGTCATTCAATTGCTTGATGGACATATGACCAACATTCACTTTCTTATCCTTCTTCACTTGACTTGATTCTCCTGAGATAAGTTTTTGCTAACTGATCCATATTTTTCATTTAACTTGGCAAGTTTGGCTTTACTCACAGGTTTGCTCACAGCTGACGGATGAGGATTTATGTCACTCGACGGATAACCTTTTTGAGTTTCCGACAGATCACTCTCATCATCCATCGAGTCTAAATCTGTTAGCAATCCTTCAACCAAATTGGATTCCAGCTTCTCTTTACTCTTTTTCCAGGCTGCATCACAGAAGGACTCAATACCTTGAACTTTGGTGATTTGAACATGGACATCTCTAGATTATTTCCATGCTTTAATCACCTCATGTTCTCGTTCAAGCTGCTTCTTCAAAATTTCTTCTTTCTTCAAGGACTCAATTAATTCATCCTTAGCAATTTTACATTATGTTCTCAATTTTTAAAATTCAATAAACTGAGACTCTAGCACATTATTTCTCTCACTTAAAAACAAATCGTTTTATTTGATTTTAGCATTTTCCTTAGTGAGGGACTTACGTGTAACACACAAATGATATAATTCTGTAGACATGTCATTTATTGCATCATTACACTCAACTTTAGATAAATGTGCAAGGTTAGTGGTGATTACCTGATTACTTGAAGAACTTGTCTATGTTTCATAAGACTTGGCCATTAGGGCTAGATTGACATAGATGACATCTTCATCCTCGTCCAGACCATCTGCTGCCCAGTCATTTTTTGTGTAATAAAAGCTCTTTCCTTTTGTTTGAGCAACTCAAAATACTTCTATTTATAATCCGCAGGCTAAAACTTCTTCTTGCAAGAATATAACTTTCTACACTCACTGGCAAAGTACCTTGACAAGCCACATTTGAAACACTTGAATTTTGATTTATCCACCATGTTTCTATTTGGCTTAGCTGCTCAAAAGTTCTTCTTGAACTTGAGCTTGGAAAATCTTCTGGAAAGAAATACATTATGTTCATCAATATCATCCATATCATCTTGGCTCAAAGAATCTTCATTTTCTGCTACCAGCCCCGTACCCTTATTTTCACAGACCTTTGAAGTAGACTCAACAGATTCTATCTTCATCTCCTTCTCTTTCTCTAACTCAGCAACAAGTGCAATGGACCCTCCTTTCTTCCTCCCTTCTTCCCTTTCTCCATTCGTTCATCTTGCTCAATTTCAAGCTCATAAGATTAGATATATTTGTGATGTCATGTCTAATCTGTTGTGTTTAGTTTCAGTACTTAATATCAGGACTTACTGGAAATCAGAACTTACTGAAGTCAGAACTTATATCAGAACTTAAGGCCGTCGGGATTTATATCAGGACTTAAGTGTAGCTACTTCAGATATGGAAATCAGATGATTTACAGGAAAAGGATCGTGACTAAAATAATAGAAGATATGCATGAAGAGTTGGACAGTTAGAAGACTTGTAGAAGATAATATCTGATTGATATATTCTAGGAGACATAATTATATTCCATATCAATTAAAAGATATCTTGTAACTGTGTACTATATAAACACAACTTAGGGTTTATACTAGATGTGTTATCATTCAGGAGAAAGATTATACATTGTAACCTAGCAGCTCTTAGTGATATTGTTCATCACTGAGAGAGTAGTTTAACCTACTTTGTAACAGAGCTTATTATATTGAATAAACTTGATTACTGTTACATACTTGTGTTGTAAATCGATTTGATTGTATAAACACTATATTCAACCCCCTTCTATGGTGTTGTGTGACCTAACAAGTAGTATTAGAGCCATCCTGTTGATTTACAAACAGTGAGATCCAGTTTACAATCATGTTTGAAGAAACACAAACCCCACCTAAGCCCACCAAAACTCAAGATACTCAAAACAGTCAAACTCACGGTCGATATGAGAGTATTAGGGTTCCCATACTGAGAGCATCTGAGTATCATATATGGAAGGTAAATATGGTTATGTTTCTGGAAGCCACATATCCAGAATACCTTGATAGAATTAATGATGGACCATATAAGCCTACTAAGCTTTCTGTTGCAGTTGCTGATCAACCAGCAAAGATGATACCAAAGGAGAAAAGTGAGTACACAACTGAAGACATCTCATCTATTTTCCAAGGATGCAAGGGTAAGGCATCTGCTTCATAGTGCAATTGACAATGTCATGTCAAACAGGGTAATTGGATGCAAGACTGCAAAGGCGATATGGGATGCTTTAGAGACAAGATGCCAGGGAACTGATGCAATCAAAAAGAACATGAAGACAATACTCATACAGAAGTATGAGCACTTTGACTCAAAAGCTGATGAGTCATTAACTGATTTATATGACAGGTTTGCCAAACTTTTAAATGATCTGTCACTGGTGGACAAGGAATATGATCTTGAAGATTCAAATCTATAATTCCTTTTATCTCTTCCTAAAAATTGGATTTGAAGTCTACTACCATAAGGGACAACTATGACCTTGCTGAAACTATCTTGATGAAATTTATGGTATGCTCAAGACTCATGAACTTGAGATGGATCAAAGGAGCAAAAGGCATAGAAGAAAGTCAAAGACAGTTGCTCTTAAAGCTGAGGAGGAATCTCCTAAAGTTATTGTCTCAAAGAGGGGCAAAGGAAAGGCTCTCATCATACAGTCTGATTCAGAGTCATCATATTCTGATGATGATGATTCAGAATCTGAAAAGTTATCTGAAGTGGATGTTGATGCAGAGATGATGCAACTGTGTGCTCTTATGGTGAAGGGTATCACAAAGATAGCCTACAAGAAATTCAGAAAGGGCAAGAAGTTCTAGGAAAGGTGGAAGTTTTGAAAAGAAAGGGTTCAGAAAGTCTGAAGGCAAAGGAGGAAAGTCTGACAGAGGAGACAACTCAAATGTCAAATGCTACAATTATGGTGAAAGAGGCCACATCTCTCCTGACTGTAAGAATGGGAAATGTGACAAAGGCCAGGCACTTATCACAAAGAAGGAAAAGGTGAACTATGCATTGATGGCAAATGCTGATAGCAGTTCAGATGCTGCTGAATTAAAGGTACCTCAATCAACTCTTAATTTCATACTGATGATATTTCTGAGCTAAGATTACATCTTAAAACCATGCTCATTAGTTTTAGAGATCAGAATTTAACAAATGAAAGATTAACTTCTGAAAGTCTTGCTCTTAGAAATAGAAATGACTACTTAGAAAAAGAGTTAGTTATGTTCCATCAAACTCAGAAAGAAAGAGATGAGGCTTTGTATGTTAGAGATGAAGTGCTAAAATTGAATAAATCTCTAAAATCTGAACTGGAAAAGGAAAAGGAGATAATCAAAACTTGGACTAACTCTGGAAGAAAAACTTAGAAAATCTTAGAAAATGGAAATTGGAAAGAAGGTCTAGGTTATCTAGATGATAAAGAAGAAAAGGAAATTGTGTCATCTAAACCAAACTTTACCAAGAAAGCTGAAAAGCCTAAAGTTAATCCTGTTAAATTTGTAGGAAAAACTGATGTGTCAAAATCTGAAAAGATGAATGATTCTAAAACAGAAGTCAAAGAAAAGTCAACTTCTGAAAAATTAAAACAGGACAAACCGGCTTCAGTAAACATAGGTTTAATGACAAAGAAGCAGCTTAAGCATAAGCTGAAAGAGATTAGAAATGTGAACAAGGTAAAGGAAGCTAGGAAAAATAGGAATGGAAAGGAAGGTGTGAATAAAAGCAATTATTATATGCCTGTTCCTAATGCTCCTAGAAAGAAATGCTATAACTGTGGAAACTCTAACCATCTTGCTTCTTTATTCAGGAAAAATAAAGATATAAACTCTTTACCTCCTAGATCAGGAGTTAAGAGTTAGTCTGTTAGGTTTAAACCACAAAATCCTTGTTTTCATTGTGGTAGTTTATGGCATTCTATTTATACTTGTAAGGAATATCATAGTTTGTATTATGATTATTATCAAATAAAACCTTCTTTGAAGAAAGTTAGTGTAATTCCTTCTAGTGTAAATTCTAATGCAAAGTCTGATAAGAAGCATGTTAGCATAAACTCTGAAACTAAATCCGCTGCAAATGCTAACAAACTTAAAAAGGCCAAAGGATCCAAGCAAGTCTGGGTCCTTAAAACTAACCAATAGTGGTCTTTGTGATTGCAGGGCAACAGGAAAAACATCCTAGTTCTGGACAATGGATGTTCAGGACATATGACTAAAAATAAAGCCCTGCTATCAGACTTTGTGGAGAAAGCTGGCCCATGAGTTTCTTATGGAAATGGAAACATGGGAAAAACTCTGGGATATGGCAATATCAATCTTGGGAATGTTATAATTAAATCAGTAGCTCTTGTCTCAGGACTTAAACACAATCTACTAAGTGTGAATCAAATCTGTGACAGAGGTTATCATGTGGATTTATTTGAAGAACACTATGAAGTTGTAAGTAATTCTACAGGCAAAGTGGTTCTGAAAGGTTACATATATGGTAACATATATGAAGCCAGAATTTCAACAAACTCTGATGGTTCTGCAATCTGTCTGTTAAGTAGAGCATCAATTGAAGAAATCTAGAATTGGCACAAGAGACTCTCTCATTTAAATTTCAACAACATAAATGAGCTAGTAAAGAAAGATCTTGTGAGAGGACTGCCAAAATCAGTATTTTCTCCTGATGGCCTTTGTGAGTCATGTCAAAAGGCAAAATAAAGAAAATCTTCATTCAAGAGCAAAACTAAATCCTCAATTCTTGAGCCTTATCACCTACCGCATGTTGATCTATTTGGTCCAGTCAATGTCATGTCCATTGCAAAGAAGAAATATGATATGGTTATAGTGGATAAGTTCACAAGATACACTTGGGTGTATTTCTTGCACAAGAAGAATAAAACTGCATCTACTCTAACTGATCATGTCAGACAGCTGGATAAGTTGGTCAAAGATTCTGTTAAAATAATAAGAAGTAATAATGGTACCGAGTTCAAGAATTCAATCATGGAAGAGTTATGCAATGAGCATGGAATAAAGCAGGAATTTTCTACACCTGGAACTCCACAACAGAATAGAGTTGTAGAAAGAAAGAACAGGACTCTAATTGAAGCTGCACGAACTATGCTTGATGAAGCAAAGCTTCCAACCTATTTTTGGGCTGAAGCTGTGCAGTCTGCTTGTTTTACACAGAATGCTACACTCATAAACAAGCATGGAAAAACACCATATGAGATGGTGAAGAAAAAGAAGCCAAATCTGAAATACTTTCATGTATTTGGATGCAAGTGTTTTGTTCTTAAGACTCATCCTGAACAGCCTTCAAAATTTGATCTAAAAGTTGATGAAGGAATTTTTGTTGGATATCCACTTTCCACAAAAGACTTCAGAGTCTACAATTTAAGAACAAGGGTTGTCATGGAATCTATCAATGTATCTTTTGATGATAAAAAGATTACTGGACTTGAAGATTTCAATGATCATGATCAGCTGAGATTTGAAAATGAAGATTTAAATTCTGATTTTGTAAATTCTGATGACCTAAATCCTGATCCTGTAAATTCTGATGACCTAAATCCTGATCCTGTAAATTCTGATGACCTAAATTCTGATGACCTAAATCCTGATCCTGTAAATTCTTTCAAGACTCTCAAGAAGCATCAGAACCTGTCACTGGTTCTTCAAGTTGTGATTCATCAAGTTCTGATGAGCCAAATTCTGATAATTCTGAAAACTTTGATTCTTCAATTCCTCGAGGATCCAACTTCAATTCTGAAATTTTAGAGAACATAACTTCAGGGGGAGCATCAGAAAATGCTGATGGAGGCAGCATGGATCATGGGGGAGGATCCAGTTCTAGAGATCAACTTCCATCTACAAGGAAGTGGACTAAAGCACATACACCTGACTTATTAATTGGAGATCCTGAAGCAGGTGTCCGAACTAGAACAACAACATCAAATGAATGCCTCTATCATTCCTTTCTATCTCAGACTGAACCATAGAAAGTGGAAGAAGCTCTTTAAGATGCTGATTGGGTGCAATCAATGCAGGAAGAGTTAAATAAATTTGAAAGAAATAAAGTCTGGACCCTAGTGCCAAGACCAAAGAACAGATCCATTGTTGGCACAAAATGGGTGTTCAGGATCAAAAATGTCAGTGATGGCATAATTACAAGAAACAAAGCAAGGATGGTTGCTAAAGGTTACTCTCAATAGGAGGGTATTGACTATGATGAAACATTTGCTCCAGTTGCTAGATTGGAAGCCATAAGAATCTTTTTGGCTTATGCTGCTCACAAGAAGTTTAAAGTCTTTCAAATGGATGTGAAAAGTGCTTTTCTCAATGGAGAATTGGAAGAAGAGGTATATGTTGAACAACCTCCAGGCTTTGTAGATCCAAAATTTCCAAATCATGGCTACAGGTTTGACAGAGCACTTTATGGCCTTAAGCAAGCTCTAAAAGCATGGTATGAGAATTTAGCTCAATTCCTTTTGTAAAGTAGATTTAACAGAGGCACCATTGATAAAACTCTGTTCTACCTCAACCATGGAAATGACTTACTTTTGGTACAAATATATGTTGATGATATCATCTTTGGTTCTACAAATACCAAACTTCGTGAAAAGTTTGCAAAGCTAATGCAGTCAAGATATCAAATGAGTATGATGGGAGAACTTAGCTATTTTCTGGGACTTCAAGTCAAGCAAAATGAAGAAGGTACTTTCAATAATCAATCCAAGTACACCATAAATTTACTCAAGAAATTTGGAATGCAAGACTGTTCAACTACATCCACTCACATGGCCACTGTTAGATAAAGACACTGGAGCATCAGTAGATATTACCAACTACAGAGGTATGATTGGCTCTTTACTCTATTTAACTGCAAGTAGACCTGATATCATGTATGCTACCTGTCTTTGTACAAGATTTCAGGCTGATCCAAGAGAACCTCATCTAATAGTTGTGAAAAGAATTTTCAAGTACCTCAAGGGTACAGCTGATCTAGGATTGTGGTATCCTAGGGAATCATATTTTAAGCTAAAAGGTTACTCAGATGCAGATTTTTCAGGGTGCAAAATAGACAGGAAAAGCATTAGTGGAAGCTGCCAATTTCTTGGAGGCAGATTAGTTTCTTGGTTTAGCAAGAAACATAAGTCAATTTCCACATCAACTGCAGAAGCAGAATATATGCAGGAAGCTGTTGTACACAGATTTTTTGGATGAAGAATCAGCTACTGGACTATGGGTTAGAATTTTCTAAATATCCATCTACTATGATAATCAAAGTGTTATTGCTATGACAGGTAATCCAGTTTAACACTCAATGACAAAGCACATCAGCATTAGGTACCATTTCATAAGGGAACATGTGATAGAAGATAGAGTGGAATTGCATTTTGTTCCAACAGATCAACAACTAGCAGATATCTTCACAAAACCACTATGTGAAGCTACTTTTACAAGACTGGTAAATGAACTTGGAATGGTTTCAGGTTCTTTCTCAAAATCTGTTTAGTTTTTGTTCTCATGCATCAGACTTTATGATCAGTGTTTACAGATTATCTTATCTCCATTTAATCTGTGCTTAAACTGTAATACATTAAATACTGATTATTATCTGATCTGATTCTATATACTCTGATATTGTTTTGAATGTTCTGTGACTATTCACTGCAATGAGGATTATTTGTTAGATGTTGACTTAGTAGTCTTTAACAAACTGTGTATCCCATGTTTGAATTAGTTATCTATGTGGAAATCCATAACACAAGCAAACTTTGATTTTGATCTTAGTCAAATTTACTTTGTGTATCTTATTACTAAGTCACAAACTATATTTTTGCTTCTTATCTGTCAAATTCTGATGTCAGTAAATCTTAAGGATGAACTACATGCTTGATAAGCCTCACTTATCTGAAGAAAACAAAAGAAAAGAAAAATTGAAGTCAGGTACTCCTTTGAGATCTAGAGTAAATATGTGAAATGGAAGACCCAAGTGCATTACTGGTATTAAGTTATATGCATTAGAAAAGCAAATAAATTTTTCTTGCTGACTTTTCACATTCTCTGATTACTAATCTGATAATAGCATAGATTCTGATAGCAGTTGTGACTCATTTACACTGAGAAGCCACTGTACAAAGATTGTCAAAAGATGCATAAAATGAGCACAAACAGTTGAGGTGGACTCTTGCATAAATATATTCTACAGTAGACTTCAAAATTAAAGACATATTAAGCACTTTTCTTAGTTATGCCTTATTTCTAAGATATACTGAAGTTGATCAGACTTTAATCATTATCTGATCATTTGCAAATGCACACACTCTTACTCCATATGAATGATGAAAATTATTGTGGTGATTAAGTGGTTTTTGACAAAGCGTTAAGTATTATTTGCATAAACTCTGAGGACAAGTTCTGATGATTAAACTCTGAAGAAACCAGTCAGTATTTGTGTGAAGAATCACAGATACATTCATTCACTTTTTGAGTACAGAAGCCATGTTCTGATGACCGTTAAATTATGATAATAGTCAAGTTCTGATGCAAATCTTGATGGAAACTCTAATGCTTACGTGGCATTATTTAATTACTTGGCTTATTTTTAGTATTTACTGTAACAATTATATTTTGTCAGAAAATAATTAAATGACATAAAAACAGTGATAATCATTTAATTTATAGGTTGCGTGTTTGTTTTGGTAATAACATATGAGCAATAATTACTACACGTTTACCGTGCCCACACATAATTTTTTGACTGTTTCCATGCTTCCAGGTGTAAAAGGTCTGTTCTGCTTCACAAAAATGACCGTTGTCACGTGGAGTGTATAAATAAGAGAGTTAAAAGATTTTGCAATCTTTTACCTACTATTTTTATTTTCTAACCTCTCTTATTCTCTCTCTCGCTCTCTAATATTCTCTGAAGCTTTTTCATACGGGCATTTTATCAAACACCTTTCGTACACACAACTTTCACTTAATTTCTTATAGAAATAGCACCCAAGGACATCATCTTTAATGGAGCCAAGTTCGTCCCTAACAATTATATGGCTATTCTTAGCAAGGATGATGCTCCATCAGATCTTCATTTTGTTCAAGACTTTCTGGCTCGAAGTGAGATTGGGTATGCTCTGACCCAACCACAATTACTCTCAGGAACTCAAATACTGGAGTTTTGGAGGACTGGTGTTTATGATAATGGTGGTGAGGTTGGGTCCCCAAGTATCATTTTCACAGCAGGGGAAGAAGAACATCTGGTAACATTGTCAACAGTTCGACAGGCTTTGCACTTACCAGAAAACTGCACTTTCAATGCTCAGATTGAAGAGCCACTTCTACAGGGTATGATGGCCAATCTTGGCTATGAGAAAGGTTTGTCCAAGCTGGGGCAACTGGAAAGGCCATTCATTAGAAGGGAGTGGAGTTTCTTCTTTGACTGCATCACCAGAGCTTTTGCCAACAAATGCTCAAACTTTCATGCCATTCCCATTCTCAGTCAGCAAATAGGGTATACACTTCTAAATCAAACTCACTTTGATTATGCTACTGCTATTCTTGGTTTTATTGGGGATAGAATGAATGAGGACCTAAATACTGTGTACTTTGCCAGATTTTGTCAATTAATTTACAGTTTTTGTTGTCCTGATAAGCCTCAAAACTATAGTGAGACAATTCAACCCTTTAAACTTGCTAAAAGGGCCTTCATAGACTTATTATCTATTGATAATAAGAAGACTATACTAAGACCCCTCCAAATTCCTCAATCAGTCAAACAAATCTTAGTAAATTCTGATCCTCTCACATACAGTACCATATATCCTGATGTAGCACCAGCACAACCTCCACCTACACAACCTACCAATACTCAACCAACTCAATCCTCTCAACCACAACCACAGCCTACCATCAGAACTTATTTCCAACCTGCACAATCTTCTCAACCACAACCATCTGCTACAACATCTAGACCCAAACCTTTAAAATCAAAATCTATTCCTAAATCTCCATCAAGGAGAAGAAGAATGATTCTAAGGGATGAATCAGATGAAGAGGAGCAAGTCCAGGTTCATGCATCAGAACCTGTGACAATAGAAGCTGAAAAAGAAATTTTTCAGCAGGAGGTAGCAGCTAAAAAGGTAACTCCTCAGAAGGAAACTGAAGCCGAGGGTTCTGATATTTTAAAGAGGAAAAGAACTTCAAGTTCTGATGCTGCTCAAGCAACTCCTCCACCATCCAGGAGATCAAAGAAAATGAGATCAGGAAGGCATATGGCACAACCTCACTCTGAGGATGCTAAGGAAGCTGAGGAAGGGGATCAGGAATCTTTGATCTCAACATGACCAATAGTAATTGAAGTTTTGCCACCTTCACCTCAATCTAAAAACACTATTAATGACACAGTGATCACACCTCTTGTCTCTCATATCAAAACAAATGTTCCAGTTGAAGATTCAGGATTAAGTCCTGAAATTGATATTCATAAGCTGCACATTCCATCTGTCCTATTTCTGGAAGCACCACAAGGACAAGTGATAACTCCACCTGTTTCTCCACTAAATGCTGAAGTTCCAAATACTCTAATTCTGGATGTGGAAACAGATGAAGTTGTACCAGAATCTCCAACAACCACACACACACTTGTGTTGTCAGAAGATGATGAGTTTCTTACAAGCTCTAGAGAGTCAGCTCCAGTAAACACACCAGCTCAAACTCTTGGAAATGAGGCACTGATTAAAAAGTTTGTTGAACAAGATGCTCCTGTTCCATGGGAAGAAACTCACAGAGGAGTTGAATGGACCAAGAAATGGAATGAATCTGATTTTATTCCAAGCTCCAAAGTTCTATCAGATCATATTGCAAAAGCTGATGAGTTGATGACAAATTCTGACTTTAAAGCTCAACTTAAAGTCACAGCTTTCAGTACTAAAAGCCTTCAAGGTCAACACTCCATTACTCATGCCAAGGTTAATAACTACAGGAAAATGCTGTTAAGCTGGACCTGATGATCAAGCTGGATAAGAACAGGTTTATCAGACCTATTCATGAGAAAGTAGAGGCAATTGAGAAGGTTCAAGAAAAGCAACAGGCCCAACTGACTGAGGTCCTGCAGAATCAAGCCTCTCAACAGAATCAACTGAATGAAATTCAATCTTCAGTAGAACTTCTTCTCTCTCTACTACTACCAGATGATGACAAAAAAGGGGAGAAGGTAGTGAAGTCCAAATGCTCTACTAGTCAAGTACTGTAGAAGAAGGATGATAAAGAAGATGACCAGGGAAACCCTAGCAAGGGTCAAGGTCAAGGGCAAAGCAGCAAAGTTTCTTCAAGGAAACTAATTTCTGATTCTAGCAAATCTTCAACACAGAAGAAGATAAGTTCTGAAGCTGTAGATGCTCAAACTCTGAAAGTAAGTTCTAATGATCAAAGTCTAATATAAAGTTCTGATATTCTCATTCAAGGAGGAAGTAAAGACTCTCAGAAGTTTTTCAAACTCTGAAGCTTAAGGGAAGGGAGACTACAGTCTATTATAAAGATCCCAAGATTCAGACACTTGATGAAGAAATTGCTAGAAGACTATTTCTCAAGCATAATCCTGGAATGGATTTAAGGACTTTAAAGGAGGAAGAAGCTAGATTTGCAGCTAAGAAGACAAATCTTAAGTAAGCTTCTGATGCAAAGTAACCTCCAAGGACTAAGGCAAAAAACATTGTGATCAAGAAAAGCTCTGAGGCTTCAAAGCCCAAGAAAATATCACAAGTTGAAATTGATCCCAAGGCAAAAGGGAAAGGAAAGATTGATGAACCAACAAAGACACAGGAGATGAAGATTCCTCAAATCCTGATGAAACCAGTGTGCAAAATGGTTCAAATTTTTTATGATACCGTTGTTGAAGATGAAACTGTTGAAACTCTGAAAAGAAGGAAGATAACTGAAGAATCTAAGACAACCTCTAACATAGCTCAAGTTGTTCAGAGTGAAGAACATCAAGCTACAGAAGAAACAACAAATTCTGATCAAGTCATCAAGACATCAACCTCTGACAGTGCTCAAGTTAATTTGAACAAATTGACAATTACTGATAAGAGAAACACCTATGGAAGAATGTTAATCCATCAGATCCTAAGAAAAGTCAACTGTTATCTGATTTCATGACTGTTGGATTGAAAGCCAGAGAAGCAAGAGACAGAGTTGGATTAGGTTCTGAAGAAGCCAAAATCAAGACAGGAGTTGAAGTACTTACTAGAGATCCATTTTTATTGACTGACAAGCCTCTTGAAGAAGTTACACAGAAACACCTTGATAAGGTTATATCTGTTCAAGTGGTACTGGATGCTCATGATAAAAGTAATGTCAAAGAAAAGCTGATTCTGTTTCTTGAAGATGGAAGAACATACAGAATGTCAGAATCAGATGTGCTGAACAAATCTCTGAAAGAACTTCAATTCTTTCATTATCTTTTGGAGATAAAGTCTGAGATTACTAGGAGATGGTCAAATTTCATAATGAAGACCATAAGGGATAAAGCAAGAATTTCTGGACCATGGATTACATAATTTATTCCAAATATAGTTAAAGATGATGGAAGTGAAATTCCAATGAAGAAGAATTCTGCTAAACTTGAAGTTATTCTGAAAGAGAAATGTTTGTGCTATAATGAAGACTTATCTCATCCAAGAGTAATCAGACTTGGTGATGGATTGGAAAGAAATCACATCTCAGCTCTTAGGACTGCAATCTACCAGATTGGAAGTCAAGATGAAGAAATGAAGCAAGTCAAGGCTACAATAGCCCAAGTCCTGAGGAATGCAGATGAGAAGCTGGTATCAAACTTTGTCAAGAATCACTTTGGATTCAGATTGACTCATTAAGATTGGTAAAAGCTACAAGGACTGTAAGTTATAGTTAGTTGTCTAAATAAACTCTCATTGCATTTGTACTTAAATGTTTTTGACATCATCAAATCTATTAACTTGTATATTTTTCATAATTTACAAGTTGGGTGAGATTGTTAGATATATTTGTGATGTCATGTCTAATCTATTGTGTTTAGTTTCAGTACTTAATATCAGGACTTACTGGAAATCAGAACTTACTGAAGTCAGAACTTATATCAGAACTTAAGGCCATCAGGATTTATATCAGGACTTTAGTGCGGGTACTTCAGATAAGGAAAGCAGCTGATTTATAGGAAATGATTGTGACTAAAACAATAGAAGATATGCATGAAGAGTTGGATAGTTAGAAGAGTTGTAGAAGATAATATCTGATTGATATATTTTAGGAGACATAATTATATTCCATATCAATTAGAAGATATCTTGTAACTGTGTACTATATAAACACAGCTTAGGGTTTACACTAGATGTGTTATCATTCACGAGAAAGATTATACATTGTAACCTAGCAGCTCTTAGTGATTTTGTTCATCACTGAGAGAGTAGTTTAACCTACTTTATAATAGAGCTTATTATATTGAATAAACTTGATTACTGCTACATACTTGTGTTATAAATCGATTTGATTGTATAAACACTATATTCAACCCCCTTCTATAGTGTTGTGTGACCTAACACATAAGTCTTAGAATGTCATACAGTCTCTCTAGTGTAAACTCCTTGTATTCTTGTGAATTTCTCAAGGAGACTGTCATTGGTTTCCATTCTTTTGGAAGGGATCTCAAGAATTTGAGGTTAGAGTCTTTGGTTTGGTAGACTCTTCCTTGCAGCTTCAGAGCATTTAGTAGCTTTTAAAATCTACTAAAGATATCAGTGGGAGTTTCAACTTCTTCACAGTGGAAATGCTCGTATTACTGAATTAATATCTGCATCTTATTTTTTCTAACTTGTTCAGTGCCATCACATATTATTTGAATGGTATCCCAAACTTCCTTGGCTGTCTTGCAGTTAATGATGTTATCAAACATGTCACCATCAACTTCATTGAACAGAATATTCATGGCCTTCTTGTCTTTCCTGACTTGTTGAATATAAGGATCTGACCATTCATGCCTTGGCTTGAGAACTGATGGCTCTTTTCCAGTTGCAGCTCTCATTGGTACATGAGGACTTCTCTCTATACAATCCACATAGGCCTCATCTTGAGAAAGTAAATGAAGATGCATCTTTACCTTCCAGTGATGGTAATTATCTTTGTCTAGAAAAGGAATCTTGACTCCAACATCCTTCTTGTTCATCTTGTTGTTTGTTGTGATCATTAAACTCTTTGTGCTTCAAGAGCTCGCTCTGATACCAATTGTTAGTCCCTAACAATTCTGCAAGAATTACAGAAGGGGGGTTAAATGTAATTCTAGTAAACTTGTCTTGAACTATAAAATGTTCTAACTCAAACTATATATATATAAGTGTTTTGATTTGCAAGGTGCGGAATCACAAGTTAAATAAATAAAAAACACAAAGTAATAAAAATACAAGTCTTTATAACTTTCTGGTGGATTTGAAAGTATCCACCATATATATATACATATATATATATATATATATATCGAATTAAGAACTTTATGAAGAACAAATTGTCTCACAACTGTTTTACAAGTGAACAAACAAACTATAGAGAAATTCTTAACAGTTACAGCTTTTTCTATTTCTCTTCGAAAAGTGTTTGCTTAGTTGTTTGTTCTACTAACTACACTTGGTTTATATACCACCAAGTTTACATGCTAATAAGACAGGATAATAAAACAAAACTATCAAGTCAAACTTCATGCTGCTTCACTACTGTATTCCAACATCTTTGAAAATCTTCTTAACTTGCATGGAAATGGTAATGCTTCTTTGTTCTTCATTTCCTGTTAAATAGGCTACCACATTCCTTTTGCAAACACCCAACGCATGTGACTGTGTTGTCACTGTCAACAGACATTTGAATTGATGATCCTTCGGGTACATGCTTGTCATCTGTCGGGTACATGCTTGTCATCCGTCGGGTAGCTTTGTTGATCATCCGTCGGGTAGCTATTTGACACTTGACTTCATTTCACTTATGCAGAATTACAAGACATCTTATATTTACAATCAATCAACCTATTTTGCATATCTAATAAGAGTCAACATGACTCATATGCTACTACAGAATCTCTACAAAGTTGTTTGCAGAAATGAGTTACAATACTTATTATTACATAAGCTACTCACTTGATGGATGACAAATCATCATCCGTCGGGACTATAATTGAGTCATCCGTTGGGACTATATTTGATCAACCGTTGAGTGCTACATTTTTCACTAAGTTAAATCTACTAAGGTGTTTTGTTAATGTAATCATCAAGTTCACAACATATTCCCAACAGGTATCAATAGAAAGGTCTCGAAGCAAGGATCAATTTGGTATGTAGAGCGTTTGATTTAGTTCCCTGGTTAGCCCAAAATTATCAATCAAAGTTTGGTTGAAGAAAATGTGTTCTTGGGTTTTGTTTCTATTTTCTGAATTTTTGATAAATAAAATGAATAAAATAAAAAATTCTACAACTATTTATAATTACAGAAAATTATATCTCCAAAAATTAATTAAGGGTGTTTTTATCCCCTAATTAAAATAATTGGCTCAAAAATAATAATTATGGGGAATAATTTTAAAAGCAATAAAATATAAAATTTATATCAAAATTCCCCAAAAAATTGAGATTAATACAAAAATGCAAAAATATGGTTATTTGAAATACGAATAATTTTATAAAAATAAAAACATGAATTTTGTGGACTTTGACATCCCGGCGGGGTTCCGGGTTCGTTGATTTTTTGAACAACAGAAACAATTCCTAAATTAGCAGAAAACCCCGAAAACACATAAAATACATTTAAACGCACATAAAACGAAATAAAACGAATACCTCGATAAATATGCACATAAATACGAGTCCATATTGCAAATCGATTCGTATAAGTGAAATTTAAACACATAACAATTATCCCATTGGATCATATCGGATCCGAAAATAGATTACTTGGACGCTAAGTAACTATAAAAATGATACAATTTAATACCAGAATTGGATAATTATCAAAACCGAACTTCTTATAAAACACTTTATACAAAAATAATATAATAATATCCCATCTCTCAAAAATACGGGTTTTATTGATTTACCGAAATGATTATCATATCGAAAATTTTACGCCGGGACGCGCACAGGTTAAACCGTAATCCGGATCGAAAAAGTTAAAACACTGAAAATGTCTAGAATTACCAGATTAGGTTAGGAAGGAGTTTTCAGAAGAGTTTCGGGTTGTAAAAACGTAAAAACGGTCGAGGTTGGACGATTCGTGGCTTTATAAAATAGTTTTGTAATTATTCTGAAAATAATTAATAAATCCATAAATCATTATAAAATCATATAACGGTCCAAAAATTACCAGAAAATGTTAGATATATTTGATAATGTCATGGCTAATATAATTTATGTTTAGATTTCAGATCTTACTTAACAGGACAAGTCAGTACTTAACCACTAATCAGTACTTATACTGGAAGTTAGGACTTAAGGATATCAGTACTTATATTATCAGGAGATAATCATCAGAAGTTAGATATCAGAACTTAAGTGCTGAAGGACGTTCAGATAAGGACAGTAGCTGATTAAAGGAAAGAAGATCGAGATAAACATAAGAAGAGATATGCATGAAGAAGGAGTTCTGTGAAGAATGGAATATTTGGAAGAAAAGATATCTGATTGATATATTTTAGGAAGCAGAATTATATTCCATATCAATTAGCGATTATCTTGTAACTGTGTAGTATATAAACACAGACATAGGGTTTACACTATAAGTGTTATCATATTCGAGAAGATTATTCATTGTAACCCTAGCAGCTCTCGTGATATTTGTTCATCACTGAGAGGTAACAGTTCCATACTGTAACAGAGTTTATTGTTTCAATAAAGTTTGTTTTCTGTTACTTAATATATTAAAGTTCAATTTGATTGTATTATATACTGTATTCACCCCCCTCTACAGTGTGTGTGACCTAACAAGTGGTATCAGAGCCAATCTCTTAACACACATACAGTTAAAGATCCAAACACAATCATGTCTGACACAGAAACTCCAACTAAGCCTACCAAAACTGAAGAACCTCCAAAGACACAAATTCAAAGTCGGTATGAGACTATCAGAGTTCCCATACTGAGACCATCTGAATATCCCATATGGAAGGTAAGGATGACCATGTTCCTGGAAGCAACATATCCAGAATACCTTGATAGAATCAAGGAAGGGCCTCACAAACCAACCAAGCTCGCTGTTGCAGTTGCAGGTGAAGGAGCAAAGACCGTACCAAAGGAGAAGAGTGATTATACTGTTGAAGATATAGCATCAATTGCTAAGGATGCTAAGGTACGACACTTACTGCATAGTGCCATTGATAATGTAATGTCAAACAGGGTAATCAACTGCAAGACTGCTAACGAGATATGGGATGCTCTGGAAATAAGGTGTCAGGGAACTGACACAATTAAAAAGAACAGGAAGACAATACTCACTCAAAAGTATGAACATTTTGACTCAAAGACTAATGAGTCATTGAATGATTTATATGATAGATTTGTCAAACTTTTGAATGATTTGTCATTGGTTGATAAAGAGTATGATCTTGAAGATTCAAACCTTAAATTCCTGTTAGCTCTTCCTGAATGCTGGGATTTGAAGGCAACGACAATAAGAGACAACTACAATCTTGATGAAACAACTCTTGATGAAATCTATGGAATGCTCAAGACTCATGAACTTGAGATGGAACAAAGAAGCAAGAGGAAATGAGGAAAGTCAAGGACAGTTGCTCTTAAGGCTGAAGAAGAATCCCCCAAAGAAGCTTCCTCAAGGAAAGACAAGGGTAAAGCTCTTTTCATAAAGTCTGAAACTGAGTCATCAAGTTCTGAAAGTAATGATGACTCAGATTCTGAAAGCTTGCCTGAGACTGATGCTGATGAGGAGATGATGAAGCTGTGTGCTCTTATGGTGAAAGGAATCACAAAGATTGCATACAGGAAGTTCAGGAAGGGAAAGAAGTTTTCCAGGAAAGGCATAAGTTCTGATAAGAAGAATTTCAGAAGATCTGAAGGCAGAGGAGGAAAGTCTGACAAAGGAGATTATATAAATGTTAAATGCTATAACTGTGGTGAGAAAGGCCACATATCTCCTGATTGCAAGAAGGAAAAGGGTGACAAAGGCAAGGCTCTTGTCACAAAGCAGAAAAGTTGGACAGACACCTCAGACTCTGAAAGTGAGGAGAACTATGCATTGATGGCAAATGTTGATAAAGAAAGTGCTGAGAGCAGTTCTGAAGCTGCTGAAACAAAGGTACCTCAGACTACTTATGCTTTTCATACTGATGATATTAATGAGTTGAGAAGATATCTTAAAACCATGTTTGTTAGTTATAGAGATCAAACTTTAACATGTGAAAGATTAACTTCTGAAAATCTTGCTTTTAAGAAAAGAAATGATTTCTTAGAAAAAGAGTTAGTCATGTTCCATCAAACTCAGAAGGATAGAGATGATGCTTTTTATGTTAGGGATGAAGTGCTAAAAATGAATGAATCTCTAAAAACTGAGTTAGAAAAGGAAAGAGAGATTATCAGGACTTGGACTAACTCTGGCAAAATAATCAAAATTTGCTAAGTAGTGGAAACTGGAAAGAGGGCTTAGGTTATGGAGAAGATAAGAATGATAAAGGAACTGAAGAAATTAAGCCTGTTATTAAGCAAAAGCCAAAGTTAAAACCTGTTAAGTTTGTAACTGTAAAGTCTGAAAATGAGAAATCAGAAGTTAAAGAGGAATTAACTTCTGACAAACTAAAACAGGAAAAGACAGCTGAAGTGAACATAGGCTTAATGACAAAGAAGCAACTTAGGCATAAGCTGAAAGATGTTAAGAATGCAAACAAGGTAAAATCACCTAGGAAAAATAGGAATGGAAAGGAAGGTGTGAATAAAAGCAATGATTATAAACCTGTTCCTGATGCTCCTAGGAAAACATGTCATAACTGTGGAAGTTCTAACCATCTGGCTTCTTTTTGCAGGAAGAATAAGAATATTAACTCCTTACCTTCAAAATCAGGAGTTAAGAGTCAGTCTGTTAGATACAAACCACAAAATCCTTGTTTTCATTGTGGTAGTTTATGGCATTCCATTTATACTTGTAAGGAATATCATAGTTTGTACTATGATTATTATCAAATAAAACCTTCTTTGAAGAAAGTTTCCATTGTTCCTTCTAGTGTAAATTCTGATTCAAAGTCTGATAGTGTAAGTTCTGATAAGAAAAATGTTAACATAAACTCTGATGCTAAATCCGCTGCAAATGTTAACAAACTTAATAAGGCCAAAGGATCCAAGCAAGTCTGGGTCCTTAAAACTAATAATTAGTGGTCTTTATGATTGCAGGGCAACAGGAAAAATATTCTAGTTCTGGACAGTGGATGTTCAGGACATATGACTGGAAATAAGGCCCTGTTATCAGACTTTGTGGAGAAAGCTGGCCCAAGTGTTTCTTATGGAGATGGCAACATTGGAAAAACATTGGGATATGGCAATATCAATCTTGGAAATGTCATAATTAAAGAAGTAGCTCTGGTCTCAGGACTTAAACACAATCTGCTGAGTATAAGTCAAATCTGTGATAGAGGTTATCATGTTGATTTCTTTGAAGAACACTGTGCAATTGTGAGTAAATCTAAAGGCAAAGTTGTTCTGAAAGGATACAGGCGTGGTAACATTTATGAAGCTAAGCTTTCAACAAGTACTGATGGTTCTGCAATTTGTCTGATGAGTAGAGCATCAATTGAAGAAAGCTGGAATTGGCACAAGAAACTCTCTCATTTAAATTTCAACAATATAAATGAACTGGTCAAGAAAAATCTTGTGAGAGGACTGCCAAAGTCAGTATTTGCTCCTGATGGCCTTTGTGGTTCCTGTCAGAAAGCCAAACAAAGAAAATCTTCTTTTAAGAGCAAGACTGAATCATCAATTCTTGATCCTTATCATCTACTACATGTTGATCTATTTGGTCCAGTGAATGTCATGTCTATTGCAAAGAAGAAATATGCGTTGGTCATAGTGGATGAGTTCACCAGATACACATGGGTGTATTTCTTGCACACAAAAAGTGAAACTGCATCTATCTTGATTGATCATGTCAAACATCTGGATAAATTGGTCAAAGATTCCGTGAAAATTTTAAGGAGTGATAATGGCACTGAGTTCAAGAATTTGATAATGGAAGAGTTCTGCAAAAACCATGGAATAAAGCAGGAATTTTCTGCTCCTGGAACTCCACAGCAAAATGGAGTTGTTGAAAGGAAGAATAGAACTCTCATTGAAGCTGCACGTACAATGCTTGAAGAAGCAAAGCTTCCAACCTATTTCTGGGCTGAAGCTGTGCAGACTGCTTGTTTTACTCAAAATGCAACACTCATTAACAAGCATGGAAAAACACCATATGCGATGGTGAAGAAAAAGAAGCCAAATCTGAAATACTTTCATGTATTTAGATGCAAGTGTTTTGTTCTCAAGACTCATCCTGAACAGTTATCCAAGTTTGATCTAAAAGCTGATGAAGGAATCTTTGTTGGATATCCACTTTCCACAAAAGCCTTCAGAGTCTATAATTTATGAACAAAAGTGGTCATGGAATCTATTAATGTCTCTTTTGCTGATAAGAGGATTACTGGTCTTGAAGATTTCATTGACCATGATCAACTGAGATTTGAAAATGAAGACTCAAATTCTGATACTGAAAATCCTGACAGTCTAAGTCCTGATACTGTAAACTCTGATGGATTAGACTCTGATATTATTAGAACTGTGGTGACTACGTCAAAGGAAGATGCATATATGCAGGGGGAGCATACTCAAGATCCAACCACATCTCAAGAAACATCAGAACATACATCTGGCTCTTCAAGTTCTGATTCATCAAGTTCTGATAAGCCAAATTCTGATAGTGCTGAAAATCTAAATTCTGAAGAATCCAACTCAGAGAGCATAGTTTCAGGGGGAGCATCAGAAAATGAAAATGAAGACAGCATGGATCATGGGGGAGCATCCAGTTCTAGAGAAAACCTTCCATCTGCAAGGAAGTGGACAAAGTCACATACACCTGATTTGATAATTGGAAATCCTGATGCAGGTGTCAGAACTAGAACATGTACTTCAAATGAATGTCTTTACAATTCTTTTCTTTCTCAGACTGAGCCAAAGAAAGTGGAAGAAGCTCTTCAAGATGCTGATTGGGTGCAAGCAATGCAGGAAGAGTTAAATGAATTTGAAAGAAACAAAGTCTGGACCCTAGTGCCAAGACCAAATAATAGATCTGTTGTTGGTACAAAGTGGGTATTCAGAAACAAAACTGACAGTGATGGCATAATTACAAGGAATAAGGCAAGGCTGGTTGCAAAAGGATATTCTCAACATGAGGGAATTGATTATGATGAAACATTTGCACCAGTTGCTAGGTTAGAAGCCATAAGGATATTTTTGGCTTATGTTGCTCACAAAAAGTTTACTGTCTTTCAAATGGATGTGAAAAGTGCTTTTCTCAATGGAGAATTGGAGGAGGAGGTATATGTTGAACAACCTGCAGGCTTTGTAGATTCCAAACATCCAGATTATGTCTACAGGCTTGATAAAGCACTTTATGGACTTAAGCAAGCTCCTAGGGCATGGTATGAGACTTTAGCTCAGTTTCTTCTGGAAAGTGGATTCAACAGAGGAACCATAGACAAAACACTGTTCTACCTCAACCATGGAAAAGACTTACCTCTCGTCCAGATTTATGTTGATGATATCATTTTTGGGTCTACAAATGACAGACTTTGCAAGAAGTTTGCCAAACTAATGCAGTCAAGATATCAGATGAGTATGATGGGGGAACTTAGCTATTTTCTGGGCCTTCAAGTCAAGAAGAATGAAGAAGGCACTTTTATTTGTCAAACTAAGTACACCAGAAACTTGCTGAAGAAATTTGGAATGCAAGATTGTTCAAGTGCATCCACTCCCATGGCCACTGCAATAAAACTGGATAAGGATACTGGTAAATCAGTAGATATTACTGATTACAGAGGTATGATTGGCTCTCTACTCTATCTAACTGCTAGTAGACCTGATATCATGTATGCTACCTGTCTTTGTGCAAGATTTCAAGCAGATCCAAGAGAACCTCACTTAATAGCTGTGAAAAGAATCTTTAAGTATCTTAAAGGAACAGCTGATCTGGGATTGTGGTATCCTAGAGAATCAGATTTTAAACTAATAGGTTACTCAGATGCAGATTTTGTAGGTTGCAAAATTGATAGGAAAAGCACAAGTGGAAGCTGCCAATTCCTTGGAGGCAGAATGGTTTCTTGGTTCAGCAAGAAACAAAAGTCAATTTCCACATCAACTGCAGAAGCACAGTATATTGCTGCAGGAAGCTGTTGTGCACAGATTCTTTGGATGAAGAATCAGTTACTGGATTATGGGTTAACATATTTCAAAATCCCTATTTACTGTGATAATCAAAGTGCTATTGCTATGACAGGTAATCCAGTTCAACACTCTATGACAAAGCACATCAGCATCAGGTACCACTTCGTAAGGGAACATGTGGATGAAGGTATAGTGGAATTGCACTTTGTTCCAACAGATCAACAACTAGGAGATATCTTCAGAAAACCACTGTGTGAAGCCACTTTTACAAGATTGGTAAATGAACTTGGAATGATTTCAGGTTCTTTCTCTAAATCTGCTTAGTCTTGTTCTGTATTATCAGACTTTATGATCTGTATTTATAGAATTTAATCTCTTTGTGTATTCTGTGATTAATTGATAATTGTTTTTAAGTACTGACTGCTGTCTGATATATGTTTCTAAACTCTGATAAGTGATATGTCTGTCTAAGTAACCATTCAATCTTATGAGGATAATTGTGTTAGATACTGACCTAGTAGTCTTCAATAAACAAATGATCCCATATAAGAAGTAATTATTTCTGTGGAAATTTTATAACACAAGCAAATTCTGATAATTGAGCTTAGTTAAGTTTACTTTGTTTATCTTATTACTAAGTCACAAATTAGAATAATGCTACTCATCTGTTAAGTTCTGATACTAGTAAAACTGCTGAATGTACTAAGTGCTGATAAACCTCACTTATAAAAAGAAAAATCAAAAGGATCAAAGAATAAAATCAGGTACTCCTTTGAGATCTAGAGTAAAAATATGGAAGGGAAGACCCAAGTGCATTGCTGGTATTAAGTAAATATGCATTAGAAAAGCAAAATATTTTCTTGGTGACTTTTCACACTCTATGCTTACTGGAGAAATACTCTGATAATAGCATAAATTCTGATAAGCAGTTGTGACTCACTTACACTGAAGAGCCACTATAAAATAGAATTTAAAAAGATGCATAAAATTAGCACAAATCAGTTGAGGTGGACTCAAGCATGAACTCATTCATCAGTAGGTTTCAGGATAATGACAGCTCTTTAGCAAAATTTTAGTTATGCCTTATTTCTAAGATGTACTAAAGTGAATCAGACTTTACTATTTGTCTGCTATTTAGCTTGATGCACACACTAATCACTCCATCTGAATGATGAAAATTACTGTGGTGGTCTATGTTGTTTTAGATAAATAGTCATTGTATCACCTTGCACTAATTCTGAGGACAAGTTCTGGCTGCATATTCTGAAGATTACATTCTGAAGAGTATAACTCAGAACTTGTATGAGGATTTACTCAGATAAGCATTTTTTTTTTCGAGTTAAGAAATTATGTTCTGATGACTGTTAAGTTCTGAAATAAGTCTAAGTTATGATATTACAGTCTAAATTCTTTACTTGACTTATCTGTGGATAAAATTTGATAACAGTCTCGGTACAAACTAGAACATGTGAAGTGGAAGATTAATAGTCACTATGGTTAGGATTAATGGTACTCGTACTTGAACAGTCAACTTTTACTTGTGTCTTGTGCGCATTCAACCATGTTTTCTCTTTCCAATGAATGTTATTCTTTTTCCAAGTCTGGGGAGACGAGGTAGAATTAATTCTACCTGTTAGCATTAAAAACCTTTACGTCTCCTGGCATTCTCTTGCCTATATAAACAGCCTCTTCACATCAGCCTTCCCATCAAATTCTTTCTCACAAACTTACCTTCATACTTTTTCTTTCAAAAACACAATGGTCAGATACAACATGTTTTTGAACTACCAAAACTTCAATATGGAGCTAAGCTGTGCCGATTGGCAGCAGGAATGGCACGTCACGGCCATTCCTGAGGAGATATGGGACTCTGTCCCACAGGAGGTACTGACCCACCTCCTGTTCTTCTATATGGACTACCATCGCCATCTGGAGCGATTGGAGGAGGAACGGCTGGAAGCTCTCCGCCAGCAAGAGCGTGTCATCCGACTCGCCATTCTGTTTGTCGAGAGTAGGAAGAAGAAATGATTTAATCTCGTTTTCTTCCTGTTTTTCTTCATCACCAGCCTTGCCCTGCTTCTTGAGCTAGGACTAAGGCTGTTGATGTTAGGTTTAGTAGCTTAGGGAAATTTTGTATAAGTACTGATGTAATTTCCATTTCATGAATGTATTCTCTTGATATATTAATGAAATTTGTTTTTTTTTCAAGATTTTGTCTCTAAGTTATTTTGTAATGCATTGATAAATCCTGATAATTATTCATATTCTGATGACCATATAAATTCTGATCTAATTTAAGTTCAGATTTTCCTTTATCAGTACTTACTCATATAATTTATCTTGGTCACTTTCACTTGATTTCTTTTCAGAATATTAATGTTGCAGCGAAAATTAATTAAATCAGTGGGAACGGTTTCAATTTTGAATTAAAACTGTTTCACCTTGATTAATGGAAAATCTGGGTAAGTGGAATGGTTTTTCCTTGAAAACAGGCAAGTGGGCAAGTAATGATTACTGTTTTCTCGCGCCCAGTAACTATCCGTTATTACTGCATGTCTGACAGGTGTCCAACGGTAACATTTTTTTCAGAGTATAAGTACGACAGAGAAAGGATTTCTTTAATCTTTTATTTCCTCCATACTTTTTCTCTCTACTTGTTTTTACTCTCTCTTTCTCTCACGTTGGTTTTTCATACAGACATTTTATCAAACACCTAACAGGCACATTTTAATCTCAATTTTTAACATGGCACCTAAGGATTTAATCATTGATGGAGCTAAGTTTGTTCCAAACAACTATGCTGCAATTCTTGATCATGCTGACGCTCCATCTGAATTGCATTTTGTGCAAGATCTTCTTGCACACAGTGAGATTGGGTATGCACTGACCCAGCCTTCAGTCTTTTCGAGCCAAAAAGTTCTGACGTTTTGGCGGACTGGGCACTTTGATGATGGTGGTAAACATGGCACTCCTAGTATTGTTTTCGAAGTGGGTGATTCTTCTTATGCAGTCACTCCTGGTACAATACGCAAGGCTCTACATCTTCTAGAAGGTTGTATTTTTTCAATTCCAGAAGAATCAGCTCTTCAGGAGTTAATGGCAAATTTAGGGTATGAAAAGAGTTTGGCAAAACTTGGGCAGTTGAAACGGGCTCATATCAGAAGAGAATGGAGCTTCTTCTTCGACTGCATCACCAAAGGTTTTGGGAACAAATGTTCGAATTTTGAAGCTATCCCAATTCTAAGTCAGCATATCGGGTATGCTATTATCAATCAAACTCATATTGATTTTGCAACTGGTATAATTGGTTTTATTGGGGATAGGATGACAGAGAATAGGAATGTTGTCTATTTTGCTAGATTCTGTCAACTTATTTATACTTTTTGTACTGATGAACCTCAATTAGTCAGTTCCTCAACCTCACCTTTTAAAGTTGCAAAACGCTACTTTAATGACCTGGTAAATGCTGACACTAAGAAATTAGTGGTTAGACCATTACAGATTCCTCAGTCTGTAAAACAGATCCTAGTAAATGTTGATCCTGATACTTATAGATCTGTTTACTCTGATGTCCAACCAACAACAAACACCCAAAAACCATCATCCTCAGCATCTACCACTCATTCTACTCAACCTACCCTCAGGACATATCTCAAATCCTATCTCTCCACTTCAAAGACTGATCAACCCTCATCCTCAGCACCTACTGTGAAGCCTTCATCCTCCAAGCCAAAGAGGACAAACACTGTTCCTCAAACACCTCAAAAGAGAAGGAGGATTGCCTTGAGAGATGAATCTGATACTGAGGAACAGGTTCCTTCTTCAGAACCTGTTGAAGGTGAAGCTGAGAAAGAGACTTCTCAGAAGGATTCTGGAATTGGGGGATCTAGGCTTCTCAAAAGGCTTAGAAGAATGACAGTTCCTGAAACTCCCAAGGAATCCAAATCAACAAAGAGATACAAGAAACAGAGGGCAAAAAGGCCAGTTTCAGATGATGAAGAGGAAGCAGCTAAGGAAGGGGATCAGGAATCTCTGATCTCACAAGACAAGGAATTTGCTTCAGTCACTTCTTCTCCATCAACTCCATCTCAGGAAGCTGTTTCTGAAAAGGCTAAGACACCATCTGTGTCTCCTGTTGATCCAGGCACAAGTGCTGATATCGATGTTCAAAACTTGGTTGTGCCTGAAGTAATTCTCTTAGAAGCTCCAAGCAGCTAATCCTTCTACAACACCTGTTACTGATGCTGTTCAAACTCCAGAGTTATCAACAACACCTTCTCTGCATCATGATGCTGATGATCAGACTTTAGGTGAGCATCAGGATTTGGCTGTTGATCAGAACTTAGAACAAGATCAGCAATTAGAGGATGCTGAAGCCTCCATTGCTACTCACACTGTTATTTTATCAGAGGATACTGATTTTGTAAGTTCTGATGCTGCAAATGCTGGAGATACTGGTGATGCTGCTCCAACTGCAGATGCTGATACAGCAGGTCCTTCAGGACATGCTCCTCAACAGACTATTCTAAAGTCTGAACTGGTTAAGAAGTTTGTTACCGGAGAAGTACCAGTACCTTGGAGTGAAACTCCTGCAGGTCAGGAGTGGACTAAGGAATGGAACTCAGTTTCATGTGTTTCAACTGAAAAGCATCTTGCTGAGCACTTGACTAAAGCTGATGAAATGTTAAATTCTGATGATTTCAAAACCCAGCTTAGAGTCACTGCATTGAGTACTAAACATCTACAAGGTCTTCACTCAACTACTCATGCAGAGCTACACAAGATTCAGGAAAACTTTATCAAACAGGAACAAGTTTGGAAAATTGATAAGAAAAAGTTCTTCCAACCTACCATTGACATGATTGCTTATATTGAGAAGACTCAAGATCATCAACAAGCTCAGATTGATGATATTCTGAAAAATCAAGCTTCTCAGCAATCACAACTGACTGAAATCAAATCCTCAGTGGAATTGCTTATCTCTCTTCTACTACCTGCTGATGCCAAAAAGGGGGAGAAAGTAATTAAGTCCAAATGCAAGACTGACAAGACACTGACAGGAAAAGATGATGAAAAAGATGATCAAGGAAACCCTGGAATGGGTAGAGGTCATAGTCAAGCTAGAGGATTCACATCAAGATAAGTTAGTCACAGGACAAGTTCTGATACTGGGAAAAGAATAAGTTCTGCTACTGGTAAAAGGATAAGTTCTGATGAACTTTTAGATCTTGATGAGGAAATGTCAAGACAGTTATTTCTTCAGGAAAATCCAGGAATGGACTTGGAGAGTTTAATGAAAGAAGAAGCCAGGCTTAAATCAGAAAAAGTCACATCTAAATCTAAAGCTTCTGGTAAAAAGCCACTTCCAAAACTCAAAGGCATTGTGATCAAAGAAAGGACACATACTGAAGCAACATTGGCTAGATCACAACCGTAGATAGATCCAAGATCCAAGGGTAAAGAAAAGATTGGTGAACCTATCAAGGTTTATGTGCCTCCTGAGGATGAAGAAATTACTGATGAAAAAGATGATCTTGCTCTGACTTCAAGAAAAGTTCTTAAAACAACCTCTGACATGGCTCAAGTTGTTCAGAGTCAAGAAATTAAAAGTTCTGATATTCAAAAGAAGCAAGTAACCTCTGACATAGCTCAAGTTAACTTGATATCAGAAGATAGACCAAAGACACTCCTACCAGGATTCACTAAAGCAAAACAGACTCAACCTTTGAAGACTACTGCAAGTGGTTTTGAAGCAAGAGTAGTTACTGGAAAGGAAGCAAGAGATAAAACTGGATTGGGAAGTGCTGATGAAAGAAGAATACATAACACTACCAATGATCTAACTTCCTTGAGTGAACCGGGTATTGGAGCAACTCCTGAGAGATTGAATCTGTACAAATGGTTTACCATACCTACTTGAAAGAATACATCTTGTTGTACTTCATGACAGATGGTAGGGTTTATCATATAAGACAAAATGTCATTCCATTGAAGTATTTTGAAGAATTGGAGCATGTTCTATTCTTACTTTAAGTGGATGACAGAATAACAGGAACTGCTGCAAACTATTTGAAAGAACAGATTCAGAGACAGAAAAGGCTTTATTCTGTTAAGTCTGACAACACATACGTTCCAAAGTACAGAGATCACAATGGTGATATAGTTGAAATGAAGCCCAACACTGCTAAGATTATAACTACCTTTCTGGGGTACAGGGCTGTTGAATTCAATCTTGAGTCTGATAAAGCTTATTTGATCAGACTGGATCAGGATATAAAAAAAGCAAAGATCAATGATCTCAGAGCTGTAATCTTTCAAATTGGTGAAGATACTGCAGAGCTTAAAGATGCCAAAAGGAGAATAATTGATGAACTCAGATATGCTGAGAAATGTTTGTTGAAGAACTATCTCAGAACAACTCCTGACATCAGAGAGATTAAATGATGAAGCCAAGTCGAAGATCTACAACTGCTTAAATTCTGATATTTGTACAGACTGAAGTTGTTATCAGAAGTTGAATATTGGTAAAGCTTTAAGGACTGTAAGTTATAGTTATCTAGTCTAATTCTCATGCATTTGTACTTAATGTTTTTGACATCATCAAATATCTGTTAAACTTGTATATTATGCTAATTTACAAGTTGGGGGAGATTGTTAGATATATTTGATAATGTCATGGCTAATATAATTTATGTTTAGATTTCAGATCTTACTTAACAGGACAAGTCAATACTTAACCATTAATCAGTACTTATACTAGAAGTCAGGACTTAAGGATATCAGTACTTATATTATCAGGAGATAATCATCAGAAGTTAGATATCAGAACTTAAGTGCTGAAGGACGTTCAGATAAGGACAGTAGCTGATTAAAGGAAAGAAGATCGAGATAAACATAAGAAGAGATATGCATAAAGAAGGAGTTCCGTGAAGAATGGAATACTTGGAAGAAAATATATCTGATTGATATATTTTAGGAAGCAGAATTATATTCCATATCAATTAGCGATTATCTTGTAACTGTGTAGTATATAAACACGGACATAGGGTTTACACTATAAGTGTTATCATATTCGAGAAGATTATTCATTGTAACCCTAGCAGCTCTCGTGATATTTGTTCATCACTGAGAGGTAATAGTTCCATACTGTAACAGAGTTTATTGTTTCAATAAAGTTTGTTTTCTGTTACTTATTATATTAAAGTTCGATTTGATTGTATTATACAATGTATTCACCCCCCTCTACAGTGTGTGTGACCTAACAGAAAATATCACAATTATCTATATTTTATTCTGGACATATAAAAATTAAAATATTTAAAATATATCACATATAAACATCCAAACATCAATTTACTTCTCATATAATTCACTAAAATTCACATAAAAATCACATAAACACTTTCAAATAATAATAATAATAATAATATTTGAAAATATGGGATATTACAATCTACCCCCCTTATAAGGATTCCGTCATCGAAATCAGCAGAAGAGAGCACTAGGGATCTTCTAACCAACTTCCCAATATTGCATAAGCAACTTTTCTCAAATCTCAAATAAAGCTTGGAGTCCCTGTATAACATAATGATCGCGGGAGCTTTACTCTGCACCATTGTTCCATCCACATCTTTTGACCAATTTCTCAATGGAATCACCTTTATTGATTGCGAGAAAAAAGAATAAAGAGAAAGATAAAGAGAAAGAAAGGGAGAGAGATAGAAAGGGAAATAAAGAAACAGATTGACTTCGTTATACACCACTAATATTCTAAACGCATTACAGTCCACTATTGCTACTGGAAATCCCATCACATAACCCTGCTTTGACTTGACCAGGATAACTCAGCTTAACTTGATTGGCATACCTTCGAATATTTGAGATGATAAAATCATGGAATTCCAAAAAGAAATGAATCCCATATCATAACAGGACCGAAATCTGAATTTATGAAAAATTATTGTTGAAATAAAAGAATATGCCCCCAAATTCGGGGTCAAAGGATTTGGTCGTCACTATGAAACTTCAGTCTAAATCAACCTGTTAAATCAAAATGCAAATGCCAGCGGAAGATATTTAGCATCTATGACCCGAAACTAATCCAAGATCTTTTAAGGTTACAGTTCCAGAAACAAGAATTCCAAATTCCATAAATAATTTTCACTTCCTTTTAAAACTTTTTTCAACAAATTCCAATTCAATACTAACCCACTAGTATAACTTCAAAAAGAAGTATACTAGGCCCAACTATAAAATAACACAATTATAATATAATATAATATAAACAACTTTACACAATAAAACTTACACTAGTTCGCAAACCCTGGACCAACCACCTTTCAAAAGCGTCTCCTTTGCTTCCTCGAATTACGTGTCTAAATAGCGCAAATTAATCCTCACGGGAGTTTAAATTTGAAAACAGGCAAGTATGAGCGGAAGAATTGCTCAGCAAGATCATTGCAATATATATATATGGTCGTTTTGATATAAAACCGACGTCTGCAATAGCGCAGAACATTTTAAAATCATAATTGTTGAAACAGAAAATTTTAGTTGCGGAACCCTAGAATTGGTTCCTTAATTGTATTCAAAATCCTTTTGATATTTTCAAGCGAAATGCTTTAGCCATACTTTGAATCTTGACGAGAACAAAGCTCTTAAAACAGTGTTTATGTAAATATCGTAAACAACAATAACAAGAAGCAATGATTATGGATTGAATCACGAATTTATTTACAATCGAACTCTTAATATTAATACTCATTTTGTTGTCATATCAAATTAGATATCAATACGAACTTTGATGCTCACAACATCCAATACTAAAGTCAACATCAATCATCTATACTAATACCACCTTTGATATTTAACAACAAAGTAAGTATCAGCATAAATCAGAAACTAAATAAAAACCGCATTTTAGTAGATCAATAAAACCCGTATTCTCGAGAGACGGGATATTTTTACATTATTTCCGTATAAAGTATTTTATAAGAAGCCCAGTTTTGTTAATTATCCAAATCTGATATTAAATTGTATCATTTTATAGTTTCTTAGCGGGTAAGTAATGTGTTTTCGGATCCGATATAATCCAATGAGATATTGGGTACGTGTTTTAAATGAATCGATCAATAATTTGGATGTGTGTGTATTAGCATCTTTATCGAAGTATTCGTTTTATCTCGGTTATATGCATCTGAATGTATTTTATACGGGTTTGCGTTTTTCTGTTAAATTAGGTATCGTTTCTGGGTTTTTTTTCAAAAATAAACGGACCGGGACCCCACCGGAACGTCAAAGCCCACAAAATTCACGTTTTCATTTTTATAAAATCATTCGTATTTCAAATACCCATTATTTTTGCATTTTTAAATTATTCACAATTTTTGGGAAATTTTGATACAAATTTTATATTTTATAAAATTATTCCCCGTAATAATTATTTTTGGGCCTAATTATTTTAATTAGGGAATAAAAACACCCTAAATTGATTTTTGGGGTATTTAATTTTCAGAAAATATAAATAGCCCATTAATTCTTTTTATTTCATTTTTATTTTCATTAAAAACAAATTCAAGAACAAAAGTGGGGGTGAAAATTTGTTCTTCAACAGAGAATCACTGATTTTGCGAACTACAGAGATCTGTTTGTAAAGCTCTAGTAACCAAATTAATCCTCTCATGAAGCTCGTTCTTTTGATACCAAAATCACGATATGGGGTAAGTATTTAGTAAAATCAAATTTTGTGTTCTTGAGCTTGAATTCGTTCTTGAAATAGGATGATTGTTGAATGATTATGGGTTTACAGATAGCTTTAAAATGATTATTGGAGTCGATTGGTGTGTATATTTGTAATTTTTGATTCCTGGGAAGCTTGGTTCGAATTCTTGGTTTTATGAGTTTTATTATTCGATTTTTATTGATTATGGAAGTTATGTTAATTGATTTTGAGGATTGTAGCATATTAGACATGATTAGAGGATCGTTTTGGTGTTTGGAACTCGATTTTTGATCGAGTTTTTATTAAAGTCGACTAGTTGCCGAAGTTGGGCTCGATTATTTTGCTGGAGTTGGATTTCTGGGAACAGCTTATTGTTGTGGTTTCTGTTAGGAGATTGTAGGAGTAGTTAGGAGTGTTTTGGTATAAAAATTAGGGTGTTGGGTGATGGATAAGGCGAGATCGGAGTAGCGGGAGTGGCCGCCGGAATTCTGAGCACGTCACCAGATTCTGGGAATTTCCAGTTTCCGGCGACATGTTCTTGAATTTTCCGGTCGCCTTCAACCCTTCTGCCGCCGTCTGATCTAAACCCAAGAATCCTAACCCTGATTTCATGTTTCTGCCTTTTTTAAAAAAAAAATAAATCAAAAATCAATTTCTATTTTTAAAAATCATTTGTTTTAAATTCAAAAATCATTCTATTATTATTCTTAAATTATAAAAAATTATTTACTTAATTATTTTAAATTCCAAAAAATTATTTTCTTTTATTATTTTCAAAAATCTAAAAATTTTATTCATTTAAATTGATTAATTATTTTGATAATTAATTAGTTTATTTAGATCATTTGTATAAATTGTATTTTAATTCCAAAAATTATGGAAATATTATTTTTTTAATTCTGATTTTTCCTAAATAATGATTTTAATTTTTTTTGAGGTTTTAAAAATATATTTTGGGTACTTAAAAATCAATTAATATTATTATTAATTGATTTATTTCTATTTATTCTAATTTTATTCGTAGAAAATAAACCGTTCGTCCGTTTAATACGAAATGAACGCGTATAGACTCAGAAAAATATTTCGCTTTCATTAAAAATACTTTTAAGACCCAAATTCTTTTGTTTCGAAAGGTTGCTTGTTTTGCAAGTCATTATGAGTCGATTATTGATCGAAAAATCTTAATTTTGACCCGATTTCAGTTTTAAACGTACCGAGTCGAACCTTTTGACGAACTAAGTCATATGTGATATAAATTATGTGATACGTGAATTATGTGTTTACGTGCTACGTGATTTATGTGCATATGTGGGTCAATGGTCTTGTGTTTGACTGTCTTCTTTATGTGCGGGCTATTGTATTGGTAGACAATAGGATTTTGATGCACCATTTTTCGAGTAAATATCATTTAGGCGATTAAAGTTATATCTCTTAATTATAGATGCGGATCAATCGAGTTGATCAGGACAAGACGTTGGATAAAGAGTAAGATGGAATGGTATTGGGTATCTGGCTTCTGGCAATTGCAGGAACAACATATCAGTAAAGTGTTGAAAAGAAAGACGGAGATGTTTTGAGACAGAATGTCAGAATAGTGGCGTCTTTGCGAGTGTGACTAACTATTAAATCCCAAAAGAAAGTATCCCTATCAACACTTATTGTTCATGTGATATTTATTTTAAATCTTCTTATGCAAGTATCGCTTTCCCTATTCTCAATTCGGAATAGATAAATGTTTTACATATCGCTGAATTAAATGATTCTGTTTATGCAAGCACTCTTCTGCTATTCTATGTTCAGAATAGCTAAGTGATTTTACTTATCAAATTACTGGATTTATAAATGTTTTGGATTTTGAGAAAGATGATTTTGTTGCGAGAATTCCTGCCCAAGTGAATGGAGGAATAAAATTATTTCAGATGTCGATTGATTCGGCTCCTGTTTCAATAAAAAGGTTTTAAGATTGGAATGATTACTGGTTACTGGTTATAGCATAGGTGATCGAGATATAAGTCCAGTTGTAATATCTTTCAAGGCGAGTATATGCCTTTTCTGTATGGCTGCGGGATACGGGTAGTACCTATATTTACGGTATGGCTACGGGATACCGGTGTTATTTTGTGACTGATCATCAAGAATAGCATGAAATATTATTGGTTCCAATCTAAACTGTTGTTTTCTAAATTGTTTTGATAATAAAAGAATAAATGATTCATCAACTCTCTTTGTTTTGGATTAAATGTGAAATGCGGTTTTTATTCAGTTTCTGATTTATGCTGATACTTACTTTGTTGTTAAATATCAAAGGTGGTATTAGTATAGATGATTGATATTGACTTTAGTATGGGATGTCGTGAGCATCAAAGTTCGTATTGATATCTAATTTGATATGACAACAAATTGAGTATTAATATTAAGAGTTCAATTTTAAATAAAGTTTGTGATTCAATCCATAATCATTGCTTCTTATTATTATTGTTTACGATATTTACGTAAACACTATTTTACGAGCTTTATTCTCGTTAAGGTTCAAAGTATGGCTGAAGCATTTCGCTTGAAAATATCAAAAGGGCTTTGAATACAATTAAGGAACCAATTATGGGGTTCCTCAACTAAAATTTTATGTTTCAGCAATTATGATTTTAAAATGTTCTGTGCTATTGTAGACATCGGTTTTATATCAAAACAACTATATATATATATATTACAATGATCTTGCTGAGCAATTCTTGCGCTTATACTTGCCTGTTTTCAAATATAACCTCCAGTGAGGATTAACTTGCGCTGTTTAGATGCGTAATTCAAGGAAGCAAATGACACGCTTTTGAAAGGTGGTTGGTCCAGGGTTTTCGAACTAGTGTAAGTTTTATTGTGTAAAGTTGTTTATATTATATTATATTATAATTGTGTTATTTTATAGTTGGGCCTAGTATACTTCTTTTCGAAGTTACACTAGCGGGTTAGTATTGAATTGGAATTTATTGAAAAGAGTTTTAAAAGGAAGTGAAAATTATTTATGGAATTTGGAATTCTTGTTTCTAGAACTGTAACCTTAAAAGATCTTGGATTAGTTTCAGGTCGTAGATGCTAAATATCTTCCGCTGGCATTTGCATTTTGATTTAACAGGTTGATTTGGACTGAGGTTTCATAGTGATGACCAAATCCTCTGACCCCGGATTTGGGGGCGTTACAGGTTGGTATCTGAGCTGAGGTTATAGTAAACTAGAAACGAGAGTGTGTATGAGTGTGTATAGTTATGTGAGGACGCTTGAGCTCATATCGAGTTCCTGTTGGACTATTGGATATAGTACCAACTAGTAAGTTAAGATAGGCGCATTCTTTCGAGATGGTTGTGTTCAGCTGGATGGAACTCCGGGAAACTGCAAACTTCTAGTGTGGAATTTTTCGAGCCTACTACTTTTCGACGACGATGAAGATTATCGATATCCTTAGAACGTTAAGAAGTAAAACTGAACTCTTGATATTATACTCATTTTATTATCATATCAAATTAGATATCAATACGAACTTTGATGCTTACAACATCCCATACTGAAGTCAACATCAATCATCTATACTAATACCACCTTTGATATTTAATAACAAAGTAAGTATCAACATAAACCATAATTGAATCAAAACTGCATTTCACCTTTAATCCAAAACAGGAACAGTTGATAAATAATTTATTCTATGATTATCAAAACAATTTAGAAACAACAGTTTAAATTGGAACCAATTATATTTCATCTTGTTCTTGATGATCATTTACGAATCAGCACCGGTATCCCGCAGCCATACCGTAAATATAGGTACTACCCGTATCCCGCAGCAATACGGTACCTATAGGGCGCCAGAAAAGGCATGTACTCGCCTTGAAAGATATTACAGCTGGACCGAAATCTCGATCACCTATGCTGTAACCAGTAACCAGTTACCATTCCAATCTTAAAAACCTTTTTTATAGAAAAAGGAGCTGAATCAATCGACGTCCTAAATAATTTTATTCCCCCATTCACTTGGGCAGGAATACTCACAACAAAATCATCTTTCTCAAAATCTAAAATATTTATAAATCCAGTAATTTGATAAGTAAAATCACTTAGCTATTCTGAACATAGAATAACAGAAGAATACTTGCATAAACGGAATTATTTAATTTAGCGATATGTAAAACATTTATCTATTCCGAACAAAGAATAGGGAAAACAATACTTGTATATGAAGATTTAAAATAAATATCACTTGAACAATAGGTGATGATAGGGATACGTGCTTTTGGGATTTAGTAGTTAGTCACACTCGTAGAAACACAATTATCTCAGTCTGGCATCTCAAGGCATCACCGTCTTTTACTTCGCTAAATCTCTGATCTGCTGCTCATGTAGTTGTTACAAGCATGATATGCAATACCATTCCATTTCATTCTTTGCCCAGCATCTTGTCCTGTACAACTCAAATGATCCGCATCTATAATTAAAAGATACAACATTAATCGTCTAAACGATAATTACTCGATGAACTGCGCGTCAAAACACTATCGTCTACCCATACGATAGCCCACACATAAAGGAAACAGTCAACACAAGACTCTTGACCCACGAATGCACGTAATTCACATAGCACATAAGCACATAACTCATGTATCACATAATTCATATGACACATGCCTCGGTTCGTCAAAACATTCGACTCAGTATATTTAAAACTGAAATCGGGTCAAAATATGATTTATCGATCAAAAATTGACTCAGAATCAAGCGACCTTTCGAAACAAAAGAGTTTGGGTCTTGAAAGTATTTTTATTAAAAACGGAATATTTTTCTGAGTTGGTACGCGTTCGTTTCGTATTAAACAGACGAACAATTTATTTATTACGAATATAAGAAGAATAAATCAATTAATAATAATATTAATTGATTTTTAAAATACCTAAATATATTTTTAAAAGCTCAAAATAATTTTTAAATTAATATTTAGGAAAAATCAGAAGTAAAAATGACTTTTCCATAATTTTTGGAATTAAAATAAAATTAATACAAATTATCTAAATAAACTAATTAATTATCAAAATAATTAATCAAATTAAATTAATAAAATTTTCGGATTTTTCAAAATAATAAAAGAATATAATTTTTGGAATTTAAAATTATTAAGTAAATAATTTTTAGAATTTAAAATAATTATTAAATGATTTTTAGAATTAAAAGAAAAGATTTTTGGAAAATATAAATGAATTTTGAAAAAAATTTAAAAAGAAAATGCCCAAAACAGTTTTTAGGGTCTGGGTCATCTTCACCCTTGGATCAAACCAAGGGTGGAGGGATGAACTTGGCCGGAGTAGCCAAGAACATCGCCGGGATTTCTGGAAATCCCAGAATCCGGCCGATGGTCCGACAAGCTCCGGTCGAGCTCAACCGACCCCAAAACCCATTATTCGATCCCGTTTTCTAGCACACATTATTCTAATACAAGCCCAGACTCCAGAAATCACACTAATAAAAGGATACTATAATCGAAAGATTATTAGACTCTGCCTGCTCAGAAAATCCACTAGATCCTACAAAGACCAAGAAATGGATGAAAGCAGCAATCAAGCTCAGAGATCCTAAAACTGTAATCAAGGTTCGACCTATGAAGTACAGCCCACAAGATCGTAAAGAATTTCGAATATAAATTCAAGAGCTTCTGGATATGAAGATCATCATACACAGTAAATCACCTCATATGTCTCCAGCATTTCTTGTAGAAAATGAAGCTGAGAAGAGAAGAGGGAAGAAAAGAATGGTAGTCAACTATAAAGCAATCAACGAGGCTACAATAGGAGACATCCATAACCTACCAAATAAGGATGAACTTCTCACCCTTATCCGAGGTAAAAAGTCCAGTTCATTAGATTGTAAATCTGGTTTTTGGCAGGTATTGCTAGACGAAGAATCACAGTTATTGACAGCATTTACATGTCCCTAAGGACATTACCAATGGATCGTGGTGCCATTTGGTCTTAAACAGGCTCCTTCCATTTTTCAAAGACACATGCAGGATGCATTCAGGTCATTTGAATCATTTTGTTGCGTTTAAATTGATGATATCCTAATCTTTAGTGATAATGAACAGGATCATTTAAGGCATTTAGCAGCGGTTCTAAAGAGATGTCAACATCTTGGCATAATTTTATCCAAGAAGAAAGCACAACTTTTTAAAACAAAAATTAATTTCTTAGGATTAGAAATTGATCAAGGAACGCACTATCCTCAAGCTCATATTCTGGAACATATTAATAAATTTCTTAACAAACTTGAAGACAAAAAACAATTGCAAAGGTTTTTAGGTATATTAACTTATGCATCTGATTATATTCCAAAACTTGCAGCCATTCGTGCACCTTTACAGTTTAAGCTCAAGAAAGATATTTCATGGGAATGGAAATATTCAGACACTGATTACATTTTTAAGGTAAAAAAGAATCTCAAGGGTTTTTCCAAAACTCTATCATCCGGAGCCGGATGACAAGCTTATCATTGAGACAGACGCTTCAGGCGAATACTGTGGAGGAGTTCTCAAAGCAGTTAATTCTGATAAAGAATTAATATATAGATATGCTTCAGGAAGCTTTAGAGATGCCGAGAAAAATTATCATTCAAATGAAAAAGAATATTTGGCAGTCATTAGAGTCATTAACAAATTTTCTATTTATCTAACTCCGGTCAAAATTTTGGTAAGGACTGATCATAGAAACTTTACTTATTTTCTTCGTATTAAGATATAGGGAGATAATAAGCAAGGAAGATTAGTAAGATGGCAGCAATGGTTATCTCGCTACAGTTTTGATGTAGAGCACATCGAAGGAGTTAAAAACTGCTTAACAGATTTTTTAACAAGAGAATTCCAGAAAGAATGGGTATGAAAAGCTAATACTGTTCATACAGGAATCCAAGGTCGCTTTTTGGCTATAAATACAGAAGGAACTGTAAAACAAATCATACAACATTTGCAAACACCTTCCTTCTTCACAAGTTTCTCTCAAAAGAAACAAATACCATTGCAGGTATAAAAACAATGTTCTTTCTATGAAGATCCCATAAGCTAGTAGCTATGGAGAAATTGCTTCTGGAAGAAACAATTCTTTTAAAAGAATGGTCAATTATCCAGGAAAGACTACACTAGGTGAGAACCAAGATAGAGTTCGAAAGGAAATTCAATACTCCTCAAGAACAAAAGGTTATTTGTTCACCTTCCTCAACTCTGAGTGAAGAACAAACTAGCTCGGAGCAAACGGCTACTGGTAAAGGCTCAACAAATCCGTTGACACATGTGGATTTGGTAAAAATCCAGACTGAGGTTAATACCTCACAACAAATGGTTACTTCATCACCATCTTCAGAAATGAACAAAGATAAGTCTATTCTTAAGCAAACGGCTCCAGGTAAAGAAATAACAAATCCGTTAAAGACTGTTGCTTTTCCAGAAAGCAAGACTGAGGTTCAAACCTCCATAACGTTAGAAAAAACCTCTAATTTAAATTTGAGGCCTAACGGGGGAATTCAAATCCCTACAAAGACTAAAGGTCATACTTCAGCTGTCCCGAACGGATACAAATGCCCTAAAACCTATTATGTGGTGTTTAATGGTCCTAATGCAGGAATATACACTATATGGGAGATAGTTGAGAAAGCTGTAAAAGGATTCTCAAGCATCAATCATAAGAAGTACAAATCCTTTGCTGAAGCAAAAGTTGCAGCAAATATTTATACTACACAAGAATTCAAGCCACCTCTCCAGTTGATTAATTCTGTAGAAGCATTTCTTCCAACTTATGCGGGGGCAATAACTCACCTAAAAGAATGTTCTAGCAAAACTATTTTGGGAAACATCCCAAAATCTCAGCAGCTGTTAATGCAGACAGAAGAAGATACCATTGAATCTTATTTTTCAGGATTTAATTATCTTTATCAATATGGAAGAATAGCCACTGAAAAGGAATTCGTTAGTGAACATTTCTTTACCACTGACAAGAAGAATGTCAGCTACTTCAATTTCTATCCAAATGCTGATCCAGAAATGGTCTATGAAGCATACCAATATGGACTATTAGCACAAGTTTATCCTGCTAATAACCTTTTGAAAATTTCTAGGTTCCCTAAGGAATTTAGAAAAGCAGTCAAGACATTTAAAAATAACTGTCTTAAAGGAAAAGAGATCGACCTCTTCATCAAAATCACTAGTACCATTATATGCTGGGAAAATGAAGAAGAATGAAGAAGATTGTCCAACTAATCAACCTTTACATTATATTCAGGTTGGTCCTGCCAAGGAAAAGATCTATTCTCCAAGCCAAGCAATGGAACCCACACTGGAGAAGAATGATTTAAGAGCACTGGCTGAAAATAAGTTATTGATTTTAATCAAGAGGTTATTTAGTGTTCAAAAGGAAGATAAGCTAAAAGTCAATTTAGCCACAACGCATGCCTTAATGACCTCTTATTCCCATAAAGGATTAAGTGAAGATGACTACAACAAAGTTGTCACGTTTAGAAGGTAATTATTACATAAAGATGCTGTTGGATCGCATCAAGAAATCTTCTGCAAGAAAAAGTAAAAGGAAATAAGCAAATTTGGCATCCATCTCGAATGTCAAATATGTGGTATCACCACTCCAGACAAAGAATCTGGAAAACGAATAATGGAGGACCCCTCCACTTCAGCAGAAGACAAAGGACTTTTGCCTAAAGCAGGAATACTGCTCAAAGTAAAACCAGGACATCATTTTTAATAGAGCATCTTATCTTTTTGAAAAGGTAAGGAATCTACTTTATGAAAAGTAGAAGGAATCTACTTTATAAAAAGCAGAAGGCATCTACTTTATGAAAAGCACAAGGCATCTACTTTATGAAAAGCAGAAGGCATCTACTTTATGAAAAGCAGAAGGCGTCTACTTTATGGAAAGCAGAAGGCATCTACTTTATGGAAAGCTGATAGCATCTACTTTATGAATTATTAGAAGATGACTAGTCTTGTAATAGAATCTCTTCCTTACTCTATAAAAGGAGAGCTAAGTTTAGGGAAGATCATCTTGTATTCTTACAACAAAGACACTTTCTTAATTTAAGAGAGAAACTGTAATGTATTGTGAGTAGTAACCCCAACGGGGTTTTAAGCTATGTATTATGTAAGGGTTTGAGAAATAAATAATATTTACCTATTTTGACAATACTTATGAAGTGTTCCGCGTTTTGGTATCAGAGCCTTGTTGTTTATTTAATTTTTTAGTATCAAGGTTTGATTATATCCTGGAGGGAGTAAGTCATAGCGAAGTACCGTTTAGGCAGGTGGATGGTGAGGGAAGAAGCAGGTGCATCCTTGGAGTAATCAACATCAGGATAACTACAGAATTGAATAAATTCTCGGATCATATCTTACAAAGACTCAGGTATGTCAAAAATAGGTATTATATTATTGAACCTTACTGCAAATATAAATGCTTAGAACTTTGTATTTTTAATAAGTGTTAAATATTTTTAAATCTTCTCATTTCATGAGTAGAAATAATCATACGTGGTTAGTAAATATATCTGGAAATGCCATGATTTCCATGAATAACCTTCAATACTTAGAACACCTTTTACAGGTTTCTAGAAAGATTGTCAGTAAAAAAGGCAATAGAAACATTAGATCTCTTATCTGGGATCTAGAAGAATTTAAAACTGAACAAGTTCAATTCTATAATAAATATTCTATGCAAATAGAAACAGAGATTTCTTCTCTTAAAAGAATTCTCAGTTATGATCTTATTAGGAATCCATAAATGAGTTTTTAACAGAAAAATTTTCTGAGGAAACTCAAGATGAAAACAATTTGGAAATCGAGTTTTCAGAGAATGAAAAAGGTTTTCAAGAAAGCTTTTTGATAAAGCAAGAAATTCTTTCTAAAATCAAAAGAAGCAGACTCGATCTAAGAAAAGAAAAAAGATTTAACATTCCTATGTTAAATTGTTTTAAAAGGAAAAACCATATCTTTTATTATATTTCTACCAAAGAAATGCATGTAGATATGAAAGATACTATAGGTTAGTTTATCTGCCTTTAATCACTAAGGAAGAGATAAGCAAAAATTTGTTGAAAATAGACTCTAAGATAAGATCTACTATCAGTGTAGTTCACTTAGGTGCTATAAAAATTTTGCTTAAAGCAGAATTTCAAGAAGGAATAGATTCTCCTATTAAGATGGCTTTAATAGATAATAGAATCAATGACCGAAGAGATTGTATTTTAGGTGCTGCTAGAGGTAATTTAGCATACCAAAAATTCATGTTTACTGTCTATCCTAAATTTGGTTTTAGTTTAGAAACTAAAAATATTGATCAGATATTATCTTTCGTGCATGACTTTGAGACACATAATCTGATGAATGCAGGTGATAAAGTATTTAGCTTAACTTATGTTGTTGCTTATGCTTTAACCAATAGTCATCATAGCATCGACTATAAGAAAAATGAATATATTGAATTGGACGATGTATTCTCAGAAATAGGATCTGTAGAAGAAAAGCAATTTTCAGATATCAGTCCTTTAGATAATTCTTGGGCAATTGATATTGCAAAGAATAAGCCAATTCTAGGACAAAAACCTAGAATGAGTTTTAGAGGAAGAACCTTAGAGGTTGGTGAGTCTTCTAATACCTCTAATAAAGAATTACTTCATAGCATGTCCAGAAGAGTTGATGATTTATGTCAGAAACTGGATCATCTGTAGTCATTCTAAATACTAATATGCACCCGCATATTTATAAAAAGGGAAAAATTCTAGAGCTTAAGAAATTAAATGAAGGGATGGACCTTGAACCAATGAAGTACGTCTTCAGTGGTGTAGTAGGAAGTAATAGCCTTAACACTATTGTCTCTTCAATGAATAATCTTAACCAGATTCCAGAAAGATGTTTACTAGGAATATACAACTTACTGTCCTACTTCGGACTAAGTAAAGATCCCAGTGAAAAATTTTCAAAATCACCTAGTATCTTCAACAGATATTCTACTTCTTTGAGAGGGGGGAGTAATGTGGAAATAGAAATTCTGAGAGACATAAAAAAGCTCTTAGTAAAACAGAACGCTAATATTGAAAAATTAGAAGTTCAGTTGTCATAACTTAGAAACACTAAGTGTGATAATGAAGTTATTGACTGCAAGTTCAATGAAATTATAGAATACCTTAAGAAAATCTTAGGATGAGCATTAAGGAATTATTAGAGGATTTCGATAAAAATATTAAGCCACAAATAGGAGAAATCCTTAGGTTGCTTAAAATTCAGCATGCTAATCATGTTACAGATAACATTGAGGTGGCATCAGCAAAAATAATTACTGAATTGAAAACAACAATTCAAGAATGTCCTTGCAATCATGAAATCCTTGAAGCTCTCAAAGAAAGGCAGCATAAAGGAAAAGAAATCATCACAACAGATGAAGATCTAGAGCACAAATCAAGGATCTGGAAATATAGTTATCCCAACTATAGTGTCGGTAACGAAGAGCTAGGAACTGGAAAAAATCTTGGCAGTCTGATGTTGCCATTTGGTGTTGATAAGAAATCAACATGAATTACATAAAAATAGTAGAAAAATTCTTCTGGGATAACATAGAAGAAGAAGAATTGCAGGTTAACGATGCCAACTATAAAGTCCTCGAACAAGCTATCAGGTTAATGGAGTTAGATGATGAATCTAAAGCCAACAAAGAAATAGAAGACAGTAATGAATTAAAATCTTTATTTGGTTTTAATGATTGCAACATTCTTAACACAATTGAAAGTTTCAGTTCTGAAGAACAGGAAGACCTTCAAGAAACAGAAGTTGATAGTTCTGATGATGAGGAAATAGAAAACCTCTAGATGAACATTCATCAAACTTCAGAACCTCCTTCACCAAAAAGAGAATCAGGAGAAACATCAGGTACAAAGAAACCTGAAGGAAGTAGAAAAAGGAAAGGTAATTTCTATCCTTTTAATAATTCTAAGGCTAAAGGAAATTCTAATATTTTTGGTAATAATATCTTAAATATTGACGGAAAGCCAAATAGGAAAGAGCTCATAGACACTTGGGCAAAAAAAATTAGTCTTATTATTCAGACTAATAAAGACGTTTATGATGATCAAAACATGGTTTTATTATTGATCGAACATAAGACTTTAGGTGTCATTAATAATTTTATTAAAAAAACCACTTGGGAACCAGTCATGAGTCCCGTTACAGCCTTTGAAAATGTATTAGATGGCATCTATACAATGTTCTTAGGAATTAATCAAGCATTTGATAAGCTGCAGGAGTTTTTAAGGATAAAAGAAAAAGAAAGAACTAGGATCACTAATATGCAGCTTTGTGATATATGTTTCCTAGATCAATTTTTCTGTGATTATGAAAAATATATATACCAATTAGATGACCAAGCGGAATATGTGAAGTATGTAAAATACTATCTCCTCAAAATTCCACTGGTAGGATTAAAAGCTCTTGAAAGGTTTAATCTAGAAGCTACCGGTCCAGCAGAATATAGTTTAGCCTATGCTCAAAGAATTGTTAATGAGGAAATCTCAAAAATTTACGATTTAACAAAGAAACAAAATCAGTTAAAATATTTTAGCAAACAGTGTTGTGAAAAGATTATTGAAAAACCATTTGAGTATGGATGTAGGAAATCTTCTTACAAGAAGCCCTACAGGAAGAAGTCTTATAAACATAAGACTACTTATAAGTTTATCAAGAAGAAAAAGCCTTATAAACCAGGTAAGTATTTCAAGAAAAAATCGTCCAAGAAATTTTCTAATGATAAGAAATTTTTTTGCCCAAAAGGCAAGAAAAATTGCAGGTGTTGGATCTGTAATGAAGAAGGACATTATGCAAATGAATGCCCTAATAGGAAGAAGCATGAAGGCAAAGTCCAAATACTAGAACAAGTTTATTCTTTAGGATATATTCCTATTGAAGACCCTTATGAAGATACTCAAGAAGTATATTCAATTGAAGAACTGGACCCTGGACCAATAGAGTCAGATTCTAATGAATCAACTTCCTCAGAATCCGACTGAAGAAGAAGAAGTGATGACCAACATCACTAATCCACACTCTATTTATATCTCAGGTAAATTAAAATTTACAGGATATAAACAGATTGAATTACATTGTTATGTTGATACAGGCTCCAGCCTTTGCATAGCAAGTAAGCATGTTATTCCACCAGAACATTGGATTAACGCAGAAAGACCTATACAAGCTAAAATTGCTAATGGGAGCACCATTACAATCAGCAAGGTATGTAAAGACTTTAATATACTGATATCAGGTGAAATATTTCATATTTTTACTGTTTACCAACAGGAAGCTGGAATAGCTTTTTTAATTGGTAACAATTTTTGCCAATTATATTAACCATTCACTCACTATACAAAAATGATTATACTAACCCTTTCAGGTCAAGAAATATATATCAGAAAAATAACAACAGCTCGTAAAGTTGGAGTTCCAGGTTTTCTAGAATCAATGAAAAAGAATTCTAAAACCAAAAAACCTGATGTTATTAATATCAGCACTAATAAAATTTTTCTTTTACGGAGGGGGAAGGATGTTATTAGAAGATTCAAAGAATTAAATGATTATAAAAATTTAATTCTTGATATAGAAAAGAAGACTATAATCGAAGGATTATTAGACTCTGTCTGCTCAGAAAATCCACTGGATCCTACAAAGACCAAAAAATGGATGAAAGCAGCAATCAAGCTCAGAGATCCTAAAACTGTAATCAAGGTTCGACCTATGAAGTACAACCCACAAGATCGTAAAGAATTTGGAATATAAATTCAAGAGCTTCTGGATATGAAGATCATCATACCTAGTAAATCACCTCATATGTCTTCAGCATTTCTTGTAGAAAATGAAGCTGAGAAGAGAAGAGGGAAGAAAAGAATGGTAGTCAACTATAAAGAAATCAATGAGGCTACAATAGGAGACAACCATAACCTACCAAATAAGGATGAACTTCTCACCCTTATCTGAGGTAAAAAAAATGTTCAGTTCATTAGATTGTAAATCCGGTTTTTGGCAGGTATTGTTAGACGAAGAATCACAGTTATTGACAGCATTTACATGTCCCCAAGGATATTACCAATGGATCGTGGTGCCATTTGGTCTTAAACAGGCTCCTTCCATTTTTCAAAGACACATGCAGGATGCATTCAGGTTATTTGAATCATTTTGTTGCGTTTAAATTGATGATATCCTAATCTTTAGTGATAATGAACAGGATCATTTAAGGCATTTAGCAGCGGTTCTAAAGAGAGGTCAACATCTTGGCATAATTTTATCCAAGAAGAAAGCACAACTTTTTAAAACAAAGATTAATTTCTTAGGATTAGAAATTGATCAAGGAACGCACTATCCTCAAGCTCATATTCTGGAACATATTAATAAATTTCCGAACAAACTTGAAGACAAAAAACAGTTGCAAAGGTTTTTAGGTATATTAACTAATGCATCTGATTATATTCCAAAACTTGCAGCCATTCGTGCACCTTTGCAGGTTAAGCTCAAGAAAGATATTCCATGGGAATGGAAAGATTTAGACAATGATTACATTTATAAGGTAAAAAAGAATCTCAAGGGTTTTCCAAAACTCTATCATCCGGAGCCAGATGACAAGCTTATCATTGAGACAGACGCTTCAGGCGAATACTGGGGAGGAGTTCTCAAAGCAGTTAATTCTGATAAAGAATTAATATATAGATATGCTTCAGGAAGCTTTAAAGACGCCGAGAAAAATTATCATTCAAATGAAAAAGAACATTTGGCAGTCATTAGAGTCATTAACTAATTTTCTATTTATCTAACTCCGGTCAAATTTTTGGTAAGAACTGATAATAGAAACTTCATTTATTTTCTTTGTATTAAGTTACAGGGAGATAATAAGCAAGGAAGATCAGTAAGATGGCAGCAATGGTTATCTCGCTATAGTTTTAATGTAGAGCACATCGAAGGAGTTAAAAACTGCTTAGCAGATTTTTTAACAAGAGAATTCCAGAAAGAACAGGTATGAAAAGCTAATACTGTTCATACAAGAATCCAAGGTCGCTTTTTGGCTATAAATACAGAAGGAACTAAAAAACAAATCATACAACATTTGCAAACACCTTCCTTCTTCACAAGTTTCTCTCAAAAGAAATAAATACCATTGCAGGTATAAAAACAATCTTCTTTCTTTGAAGATCCCATAAGCTAGTAGCTATGGAGAAGTTGCTTCTGGAAGAAACAATTCTTTTAAAAGAATGGTCAATTATCCAGGAAAGACTACAATTGGTGAGAGCCAAGATAGAGTTCGAAAGGAAATTCAATACTCCTCAAGAAATAAAGGTTATTTGTTCACCTTCCTCAACTCTGAGTGGAGAACAAACTAGCCCGGAGAAAACAGCTACCGGTAAAGGCTCAACAAATCCGTTGACACCTGTGGATTTGGTAAAAATCCAGACTGAGGTTAATACCTCACAATAAATGGTTACTTCATCACCATCTTTAGAAATGAACAAAGATAAGTCTATTCCTGAGCAAACGGCTCCAAGTAAAGAAATAACAAATCCGTTAAAGGCTGTTGCTTTGCCAGAAAGCAAGACTGAGGTTCAAACCTCCATAACGTTAGAAAAAACCTCTAATTTTAATTTGAGGCCTAACAGGGGAATTCAAATCCCTACAAAGACTGAAGGTCATACTTCAGCTATCCCGAACGGATACAAAGGCCCTAAAACCTATTATGTGGTGTTTAATGGTCCTAATGCGGGAATATACACTACATTGGAGATAGCTGAGAAAGTTGTAAAAGGATTCTCAGGCATCAAACATAAGAAGTACAAATCCTTTGCTGAAGCAAAAGTTGCAGCAAATATTTATACTACACAAGAATTCAAGCCACCTCTCCAGTTGATTAATTCTGTAGAAGCATTACATCCAATTTATGCGGGGGCAATAACTCACCTAAAAGAAAGTTCTAGGAAAACTATTTCGGGAAACATCCCAAAATCTCAACAGCTGTTAATGCAGACGGAAGAAGATACCATTGAATCTTATTTTTCAGGATTTAATTATCTTTATCAATATTAAAGAATAACCACTGAAAAGGAATTCGTTAGTGAACATTTCTTCACCACCGGCAAGAAGAATGTCAGCTACTTCAATTTCTATCAAAATGCTGATCCAGACATGGTCTATGAAGCATACCAATATGGACTATTAGCACAAGTTTATCCTGCTAATAACCTTTTGGAAATTTCTAGGTTCCCCAAGGAATTTAGAAAGGCAGTCAAGATATTTAAAAACTACTGTCTTAAAGGAAAAGAGATCGACCTCTTCATCAAAATCACTAGTACCATTATATGCTGGGAAAATGAAGAAGAATACGATTGTCCACCTAATCAACCTTTACATTATATTCAGGTTGGTCCTGCCAAGGAAAAAAGCAATTCTCCAAGCCAAGCAATGGAGCCCACACTGGAGAAGAATGATTTAAGAGCACTAGCTGAAAATAAGTTATTGATTTTAATCAATAAGTTATTTAGTGTTCAAAAGGAAGATAAGCTAAAAGTCAATTTAGCCACAACGCATGCCTTAATGACCTCTTATTCCCATAAAGGATTAAGTGAAGATGACTACAACAAAGTTATCGCGTTCAGAAGGCAATTATTTCATAAAGATGATGTTAGATCGCATCAAGAAATCTTCTGCAAGAAAAAGCAAAAGGAAATAAGCAAATTTGGCATCCATCTCGAATGTCAAATATGTGGTATCACCACTCCAGACAAAGAATCTGGAAAAATAATAATGGAGGACCCTTCCACTTCAGCAGAAGACAAAGGACTTTTTCCTAAAGCAGGAATACTGCTCAAAGCAAAACCAGGACATTATTTTTAATAGAGCATCTTATCTTTTTGAAAAGGTAAGGAATCTACTTCATGAAAAGTAGAAGTAATCTACTTTATAAAAAGTAGAAGGCATCTACTTTATGAAAAGCAGAAGGCATCTACTTAATGAAAAGCAGAAGGCATCTGCTTTATGAAAAGCAGAAGGCATCTACTTTATGGAAAGCAGAAAGCATCTACTTTATGAAAAGCAGAAGGCGTCTACTTTATGGAAAGCAGATAGCATCTACTTCATAAAGTAGATGCCTTCTGTTTTTCATAAAGTAGATGCCTTCTGCTTTTTATAAAGTAGATTCCTTCTACTTTTCATAAAGTAGATTCCTTACATTTTTAAAAAGATAAGATGCTCTATTAAAATGGTGTCCTGGTTTTGCTTTGAGAAGTATTCCTGCTTTAGGAAAAAGTCCTTTATCTTCTGCTGAAGTGGAGGGGTCCTCCATTATTCTTTTTCCAGATTCTTTTTCTGGAGTGGTGATACCACATATTTGACACTCGAGATGGATGCCAAATTTACTTATTTCCTTTTGCTTTTTCTTGCAGAAGATTTCTTCATGCGATCCAACAGCATCTTTATGTAATAATTGCCTTCTGAACGCAAAAACTTTATTGTAGTCATCTTCACTTAATCCTTTATGGGAATAAGAGGTCATTAAGGCATGAGTTGTGGCTAAATTGACTTTTAGCTTATCTTCCTTTTGAACACTAAATAACTTATTGATTAAAATCAATAACTTATTTTCATCCAATGCTCTTAAATCATTCTTCTCCAGTGTGGGTTCCATTGCTTGGCTTGGAGAATAGATCTTTTCCTTGGCAGGACCAACCTAAATATAATGTAAAGGTTGATTAGGTGGACAATCATATTCTTCTTCATTTTCCCAGCATATAATGGTACTAGTGATTTTGATGAAGAGGTCGATCTCTTTTCCTTTAAGACAGTTGTTTTTAAATGTCTTGACTGCGTTTCTAAATTCCTTGGGGAACCTAGAAATTTCCAAAAGGTTATTAGCAGGATAAACTTGTGCTAATAGTCCATATTGGTATGCTTCATAGACCATGTCTGGATCAACATTTGGATAGAAATTGAAGTAGCTGACATTCTTCTTGTCTTTGGTGAAGAAATGTTCACTAACGAATTCCTTTTCAGTGGCTATTCTTCCATATTGATAAAGATAATTAAATCCTGAAAAATAAGATTCAATGGTATCTTCTTCCGTCTGCATTAACAGCTGTTGAGATTTCGGGATGTTTCCCAAAATAGTTTTGCTTGAACTTTCTTTTAGGTAAGTTATTTTCCCCGCATAAGTTGGATGAAATGCTTCTACAGAATTAATCAACTGGAGAGGTGGCTTGAATTCTTGTGTAGTATAAATATTTGCTGTAACTTTTGCTTCAGCAAAAGATTTGTACTTCTTATGTTTGATGCCTGAGAATCCTTTTACAGCTTTCTCAGCTATCTTCCATGTAGTGTATATTCCTGCATTAGGACCATTAAACACCACATAATAGGTTTTAGGTCCTTTGTATCCGTTCGAGACAGCTGAAGTATGACCTTCAGTCTTTGTAGGGATTTGAGTTCCCCCATTAGGCCTCAAATTAAAATTAGAGGTTTTTTCTAACGTTATGGAGGTTTGAACCTCAGTCTTGCTTTCTGGAAAAGCAACAACCTTTAACGGATTTGTTATTTCTTTACCTGGAGCCGTTTGCTCAGGAATAGACTTATCTTTGTTCAGTTCTGAAGATGGTGATGAAGTAACCATTTGTTGTGAGGTATTAACCTCAGTCTAGATTTTTACCAAATCCACAGTAGTCAACGGATTTATTGAGCCTTTATCGGTAGTTGTTTGCTCCGGGCTAGTTTGTTCTTCACTCAGAGTTGAGGAAGGTGAACAAATAACCTTTTGTTCTTGAGGAGTATTGAATTTCCTTTCGAACTCTATCTTGGCTCTCACTAAGTGTAGTCTTTCCTGGATAATTGACCATTCTTTTAAAATAATTGTTTCTTCCAGAAGTAACTTCTCCATAGCTATTAGCTTATGGGATCTTCAAAGAAAGAAGATTGTTTTTATACCTGCAATGGTATTTGTTTCTTTTGAGAGAAACTTGTGAAGAAGGAAGGTGTTTGTGAATGTTGTATGATTTGTTTTTCAGTTCCTTCTGTATTTATAGCCAAAAAGCGACCTTGGATTCCTGTATGAACATTATTAGCTTTTCATACCTGTTCTTTCTGGAATTCTCTTGTTAAAAAATCTGCTAAGCAGTTTTTAACTCCTTCGATGTGCTCTACATCAAAACTGTAGCGAGATAACCATTACTGCCATCTTACTAATCTTCCTTGCTTATTATCTCCCTGTAACTTAATACGAAGAAAATAAGTGAAGTTTCCATTATCAGTCCTTACCAAAAATTTGACCGGAGTTAGATAAATAGAAAATTTGTTAATGACTCTAATGACTGCCAAATATTCTTTTTCATTTGAATGATAATTTTTCTCGGCGTCTTTAAAGCTTCCTGAAGCATATCTACATATTAATTCTTTATCAGAATTAACTGCTTTGAGAACTCCTCCCCAGTATTCCCTGAAGCGTCTGTCTCAATGATAAGCTTGTCATCCGGATCCAGATTATAGAGTTTTGGAAAACCCTTGAGATTCTTTTTTAACTTACAAATGTAATCAGTGTCTGAATCTTTCCATTCCCATGGAATATCTTTCTTGAGCTTAACCTGCAAAGGTGCACGAATGGCTGCAAGTTTTGGAATATAATCAGATGCATAAGTTAATATACCTAAAAACCTTTGCAACTGTTTTTTGTCTTCAAGTTTGTTCGGAAATTTATTAATATGTTCCAGAATATGAGCTTGAGGACAGTGCGTTCCTTGATCAATTTCTAATCCTAAGAAATTAATCTTTGTTTTAAAAAGTTGTATTTTCTTCTTGGATAAAATTATTCCAAGATGTTGACATCTCTTTAGAACCGCTGCTAAATGCCTTAAATGATCCTGTTCATTATCACTAAATCAACATGTGTCTTTGAAAAATGGGAGGAGCCTGTTTAAGACCAAATGGCACCACGATCCATTGGTAATGTCCTTAGGGACATGTAAATGTTCTCAATAATTGTGATTCTTCGTCTAGCAATACCTGCCAAAAACCAGATTTACAATCTAATAAACTGAACATTTTTTTACCTCGGATAAGGGTGAGAAGTTCATCCTTATTTGGTAGTTATGGTTGTCTCCTATTGTACCCTCATTGATTGCTTTATAGTTGACTACCATTCTTTTCTTCCCTCTTCTCTTCTCAGCTTCATTTTCTACAAGAAATGCTGGAGACATATGAGGTGATTTATTGGGTATGATGATCTTCATATTCAGAAGCTCTTGAATTTGTATTCCAAATTCTTTACGATCTTGTGGGCTGTACTTCATAGGTCGAACCTTGATTACAGTTTTAGGATCTCTGAGCTTGATTGCTGCTTTCATCCATTTCTTGGTCTTTGTAGGATCCAATGGATTTTCTGAGCAGACAGAGTCTAATAATCCTTCGATTATAGTCTTCTTTTCTATATCAAGAATTAATTTTTTACAATCATTTAATTCTTTGAATCTTCTAATAACATTCGTCCCCCTCTATAAAAGAAATTTTTTATTAGTGCTGATATTAATAACATCAGGTTTTTTGGTTTTAGAATTCTTTTTCATTGATTCTAGAAAACCTGAAACTCAAACTTTACGAGCTGTTCTTATTTTTATGATATATACTTCTTGACCTGAAAGGGTTAGTATAATCATTTTTGTATACTGAGTGAATGGTTCATATAATTGGCAAAAATTGTTACCAATTAAAAAATCTATTCCAGCTTCGTGTTGGTAAATAGTAGGAATATGAAATATTTCACCTGCTATCAGTATATTAAGGTCTTTATATACCTTGATGATTGTAATGGTGCTCTCATTAGCAATTTTAGCTTGTATAGGTCTTTCTACGTTAATCCAATGTTCTGGTGGAATAACATGCTTACTTGTGATGCAAAGGCTGGAGCCTGTATTAACATAACAATGTAATTCAATCTGTTTATATTCTAGTAAATTTTAATTTACCTGAGATATAAATAGATTTTGGATTAGTGATGTTGGTCATCACTTCTTCTTCTTCAGTCGGATTCTGAGGAAGTTGATTCATTAGAATCTGACTCTATTGGTCCAGGGTCCAGTTCTTCAATTGAATATACTTCTTGAGTATCTTCATAAGGGTCTTCAATAGGAATATATCCTAAAGAATAAACTTGTTCTAGTATTTGGACCTTTCCGTCATGCTTCTTCCTATTAGGGCATTCATTTGCATAATGCCCTTCTTCGTTACAGATCCAACACCTGCAATTTTTCTTACCTTTTGGGCAAAACGTTTTCTTATCATTAGAAAATTTCTTGGATGATTTTTTCTTGAAATACTTACCTGGTTTATAAGGCTTTTTCTTCTTGATAAACTTGTAAGTAGTCTTATGTTTATAAGACTTCTTCCTGTAGGGCTTCTTGTAAGAAGATTTCCTACATCCATACTCAAATGGTTTTTCAATAATCTTTTCACAATACTGTTTGCTAAAAGATTTTAACTGCTTTTGTTTCTTTGTTAAATCGCACATTTTTGAGATTTCCTCTTTAACAATTCTTTGAGCATAAGCTAAACTATACTCTGTTGGACCAGTAGCTTCTAGATTAAATCTTTCTAGAGCTTTTAATCCTACCAGTGGAATTTTGAGGAGATAGTATTTTACATACTTCATATATTCCGCTTGGTCATCTAATTGGTATAGATATTTTTCATAATCAGAGAAAAATTGATCTAGGAAACATATATCGCAAAGCTGCATATTAGTGATCCTAGTTCTTGCTTTTTCTTTTATCCTTAATAACTCATGCAGCTTATCAGATGCTTGATTAATTCCTAAGAACATTGTATAGATGCCATCTAATTCATTTTCAAAGGCTGTAACAGGTGTCATGACTGGTCCCCAAGTGGTGTTTTTAATAAAATTATTAATGACACTTAAAGTCTTATGTTCGATCAATAATAAAACCGTGTTTTGATCATCATAAGCGTCTTTATTAGTCTGAATAATAAGACTAATTTCTTTTTCCCAAGCGTCTATGACCTCTTTCCTATTTGGCTTTCCGTCAATATTTAAGATATTATTACCAAAAATATTAGAATTTCCTTTAGCCTCAGAATTATTAAAAGGATAGAAATTACCTTTCCTTTTTCTGCTTCCTTCAGGTTTCTTTGTACCTGATGTTTCTCCTGATTCTCTTTTTGGTGAAGGAGGTGCTGAAGTTTGATGAGTGATCCAGAGGTTTTCTATTTCCTCATCATCAGAACTATCAACTTCTGTTTCTTGAAGGTCTTCCTGTTCTTCAGAACTGAAACTTTCAATTGTGTTAAGAATGTTGCAATCATTAAAACCAAATAAAGATTTTAATTCATTACTGTCTTCTATTTCTTTGTTGGCTTTAGATTCATCATCTAACTCCATTAACCTGATTGCTTGTTCGAGGACTTTATAGTTGTCATCGTTAACCTGCAATTCTTCTTCTTCTATGTTATCCCAAAAGAATTTTTCTACTATTTTTATGTAATTCATGTTAATTTCTTACCAACACCGAATGGCCATGTCAGACTGGCAGGATTTTTTCCAGTTCCTAGCTCTTCGTTACCGACACTATAGTTGGGATAACTATATTTCCAGATCCTTGATTTGTGCTCTGGATCTTCATCTGTTGTGATGATTTCTTTTCCTTTATGCTTCCTTTCTATGAGAACTTCAAGGATTTCATGATTGCAAGGACATTCTTGAATTGTTGCTTTCAATTCAGTAATGATCTTTGCTACTGCTGCCTCAATGTTATCTGTAACATGATTAGCATGCTAAATTTTAAGCAACTTAAGGATTTCAATATTAACGTTCTGTTTTACAAAGAGCTTTTTTATGTCTCTCAGAATTTCTATTTCTACTTTATAAAAAGCAGAAGGCATCTACTTTATGAAAAGCAGAAGGCATCTACTTTATGGAAAGCAGAAGGCATCTACTTTATGGAAAGCAGATAACATCTACTTTATGAATTATTAGAAGACGAATAGTCTTGTAATAGAATCTCTTCCTTACTCCATAAAAGGAGAGCTAAGTTTTAGGGAAGATCATCTTGTATTCTTACAACGAAGACACTTTCTTAATTCAAGAGAGAAACTGTAATGTATTGTGAGTAGTAACCCCAATGACACCGAATAAACAACATAACTCAAAATCCGGCCACCTACTCGCGGTTTTCCGGTGACATCATCGGAAAAAGTGTTTTCGTTGATTTCTCAACCAAATTCAACAAGTAATAACTCGAATTAAAGCCCTCAACATTTACAATCATATCCCATAATCGAAATTAACCAAGAACATCTATATCATTCTGGAAATCAAAAAGAAAAACCGAAAAAAATCACGAACTTAATATTTATCATTTCGAATTAAAACTTCACATGTTTATACATAAATCAACTCACCGAATCAATCTAAAGCTACTTATAACATCAAACACAATCAACAATCACCCCAAATCAAAAACGATTTTAAAAACATGAACACTAAAAATCGATTTTGTGAAATACTTCACCTCAATTTCTGAAATTGGTATCAATAGAAAGGTCTCGAAGCAAGGATCAATTTGGTATGTAGAGCGTTTGATTTGGTTCCCTGGTTAGCCCAAAATCATCAGTCAAAGTTTAATTGAAGAATTTTACCCCTAAATGTGTTCTTGGGTTTTATTTCTATTTTCTGAATTTATGATAAATAAAATGAATAAAATAAAAAATTCCGCAACTATTTATACTTACAGAAAATTTTATCCCCAAAAATTAATTAAGGGTATTTTTATCCCCTAATTAAAATAATTTGGCTCAAAAATAATAATTACGGGGAATAATTTTAAAAGCAATAAAATATAAAATTTATATCAAAATTCCCCAAAAAATTGAGAATAATACAAAAATGCAAAAATATGGTTATTTGAAATATGAATAATTTTATAAAAATAAAAACATAAATTTTGTGGGCTTTGACATCCCGATGGGGTTCCGGGTTCGTTGATTTTTTGAACAACAGAAACGATTACTAAATTAGCAGAATACCCCAGAAAACACATAAAATACATTTAAACGCACATAAAACGAAATAAAACGAATACCTTGATAAATACGCACATAAATACGAGTCCAGATTGCAGATCGATTCATATAAATGCAATTTAAACACATAACAAGTACCCCATTGGATCATATCAAATCCGAAAATAGATTACTTATCCGCTAAATAACTATAAAAATGATACAATTTAATACCAGAATTGGATAATTATCAAAACCGGACTTCTTATAAAACACTTTATATGAAAATAATGTAATAATATCTTGTCTCTCGAGAATACGGGTTTTATTGATTTAGCGAAATGATTATCGTATCGAAAATTTTACGCCGGGACGCACACAGGTTAAACCGTAATCCAGATCGAAAAAGTTAAAACACGGAAAATGTCCGATATTACCAGATTAGGTTAGAAAGGAGTTTTCGGAAGAGTTTCGGGTTGTAAAACCGTGAAAACGGTTGAGGTTGGATGATTCCCAGCTTTATAAAATAGTTTTGTAATTATTCAAAAATAATTAATAAATCCATAAATCATTATAAAATCATATAACAGTCAAAAAATTATCAGAAAATATCACAATTATCTATATTTTATTCTGGACATATAAAAATTAAAATATTCAACATATATCACATATAAACCTCCAAACATCAATTTACTTCTCATATAATTCACTAAAATTCACATAAAAATTACATAAACACTTTCAAATAATAATAATAATAATAATAATATTTGAAAATATGGGATATTACAACTGATACTTGACAAGTATTTTAGATACCAATAATTATGCTACATATTATTTTAATATAATTTAAATTATGACACTGATATGGAATGGAATTGTCTACCATCATAATTTAAATCAATTAAAGTAATATTCAAACTTAATGCTATAATACTTAATTACCACAAATATATATATGACATTGTAGACATGATAATCAAGATAGTAGCACTTAGTACGAGGTACTGAATTACTGATAAATTCACAAGTCCTTTAAATATTAAAGATTTAATACTTGTGAACTTATATGAAGAATTACTTACATATGGGATTCCCAACTAATGTGCAATATATGGTATCCTACACTAACAAACCATTCTTGAAAAATTAACTCTAACAAGTGATTTAATAAGTGTTTCTGCAAGTGACTCTTTGACTAAAAGACATGCTCTCAAAATAAATGATACCTGGTGTCAAGGTACCTTGTCATAGAGTGTTCCACAGAGTTGTTGGATTTGAGGTTGTTTCTTATGAAAACAAGAAATCAATCTTCTTCCACGAAGTTGACAGCTTCCTGAGGTGCTTCTCCTGTCACTTAAGTTGACAGCTTCAGAGATGCTTCTCCTGTCTTTCTTACAACCTGCGTAATCTATATTATATAGCCAAACATGTTAAGCACAATATCTTTAGGGTACTTTACTGCAAGAGTTGGTAGTCCCTTAAGATATCTATTAATCTTGTTAATAGCTATAAGATTGGATTCTCTAGGATCCACTTGGAACCTTGCACTTTGGCATCTTGCGAACATTATAGCACTACACATATATAACATTATGTTTGAGCCTAGTGATAAGAGAGTTATTAATATGACGACTCTACTAGTTCATATTTAACTATAACTTCAGTTAGAGTGCCATACCATATCCTTGACGATTTCTTGAGCAGTTTCCTAGTTCATACCGACCTGAAGTGAGCTTTTGAAGAAGATCTATACAGATTCCAATAGATATGCAACTGCAAAGTCCATGAACTGTTGTGCATTGACTTCATCTTTTGACTCACCAACCAGAAGTACACTTGTACACATCTACTAGAGTCCAATTCTAAGTTTGAATGTGCATCAGGTGTCTGATATGTCGTAATATCCTCAAGTCCCGTCACTGGTGCTTTCTGTCAGATACTGATTCCAGATAATAACCTAGCATCCAGTTTGGCCTTGTCCCTCGTAACAATGCCATTGTCATCTAGTTTTGACTTTTGGTTATCCTTGTACCAATTATAAAATTGTCATTTGGTTTGGATACCATCTCCCCTTCAATCTTCTTGCTGACTGATTGAGTTCATCTTGCTTTGCAATCTCCCAATCAATCCGGATCTATCAGAGCTTCTGTAATTTTCTCAGTTTCTTCTTCAGATAGAAAACTAGAGAAATAATCATTCACACTCAGTAGCCATGCTAATCATTACTCCACCATCTAGATCACTTAAGAACTAGACTATGGGAATAATATTGACATCAAACCCTTTGTCTTAGCAAATATGTTCTTTAGTGTCCTCTAATTTTCAATGTGGTGTTGTGTTTGACTAGTTGATCCTTCTATTGTTCCCCCTAAGTTGTTGCTGGAATTTCCTGAAAATCCTTACCCTTGCTAACTAGCTTCATTGATAATGAGATATGTTATACACTACCATTCCACTGCTTGGATATGAATCATCAATACCATTAATTTCTCCTGTAACAGCTTAGAGCATTGAGTTATTGATCTGTGCACTTAGACTTTCAATTATCTTTTGTTGATCAACCACAAATGCCCTGTAGGATGTAGACTCCACTGAGTAGCCATAGAAAATATCCTAACTAGTCTTAGCTTTAAATGCCAAGATCTTCAAACAACTAAAAACATTTAATTGTTTACTTCTATAGAACATTCTCTCCAAACACGTTCAGGTTATCCAGTGTTTACTTCTGTTGGCCATTAACTCATTAGTAGTCTTCATGTATATATCCTGATCGAGGCCTGATCTTACTTGTAGCAAACTGTATTGACTGCTCCAGCCCTTTGGTATTTAGAAAGTCTTGATTAGCTTGATATTTCCTTTGTAGCTTTAATCAAGTTCTGGTTCTTCCTTTGTACCACTCCATTTTGACACGGAGCTCCCAGTGCTGAATATGTCTCAGAATATTCTTGATGTTACATATATTAATCTGAATTGCTTCTTAAATTCAGTCCCATTATCTGACCACAAGATCATTTCTTTTACAGTTGCTTTCAGCTTGATCTTCTGATATGATCAATCACCATCTTTGATATCTGATAAGTGGAATTTTATACCACTAGCGTCTCATAACAGCTTGAATTGGTGTCTTGAACTCGAGTATTTTGTGTATTTAACGTGTTTTCTAGTGTTTTTGCATTTCAGGGTTTAACTTGCTTAGATAGGTGGTTTTCATCAAATAAAGCTTAAGGAAGTGCTTAGAATCAGTCTAGGGGAGATGAGCGAAGAAATCAGCAAAAACAGAAGCAAAATAAAATATTTTCCAGAAGGGTAGCAGGCGCCCGCCTGGAGAGAGCAGGCGGCTGCGCGCTAGCAGGCGCCCGCGTGGAGGATGTAGGCAACCGCCTGTGTGCGGAATTTCAGATTCTGAATTTTATTAATTCGAGTCCAATTGGGCTTCTGTTAGCGCTAGTTCTCTTGGGCTATTATATAAACCTTATGGGAAGACGTTTTCTTCATAGAGGAGATAATCAAGAGCGAAGGCAAGAAGATTGAGAAGACCGTTTTAGCACGCAACAACGAAGAAGAGGAAGCATACGTTTATCTTATGATTCTTTTAATTCGTTGTAACTGTGGATGCTAGTTTTCTTTATGCTTTGAACCTTAATACTCTTGTGACGTACTTCATTATTTATTAAGTATTTATTAGTTTTATATCATTGTGTTATTATTATGCTTTCATATGAACCCATGGTGACGAAGAGTTCTATTATGGGCTAATCGTGATCATGGGATCCTAGCGGATTTCCTATGGATTTCTTTAGTTAATTTTTTAATACCTTGGTATGTGGTGATTGTATGATATATAGTATAGGTTGTGCTTATTCGTCTTATGTGCGTCGCGAACATGTAAGATAGCCTGTTAATCTCTTGTGAAGCAAAAGTGAATCTTGAGATTTAGAATTTGCCATGCTAGCATAGGTTCATGTATTGTATGCATGATTAAAGGGTAACTCTAACCGTTTTACTTGCCCTGTGTAATCATCATGAATAACTTGCGCTTAAATCATTATGTTGTCGAATTCTGTTGACATATAGGGTCTCAACATAATTGATGCCTATTCAACTTCAACTTCTATCTTAATTGTAAATACTTGGTAGAATGGTATTCGTACAATGAAAGTTGGCATTTATCAGTTTTGTGTTGTTCGATTAATATCATCACCATTACATGATAAGGTTAATAATAATAACTATTGAATGAAGTAGTAATGAAGTCAGGATCTCATGTGTGTTTAATATTATTAATTTAAGTGTTTAATTCTCGTAGTTCATATTATTAATTGTTATTGTCTTGACATTGAAGAATAATCATACATTGGTGAGTAAGTGTTAATTAGATATAATTAATCAGAGTCTCTGTGGGAACGAACTAGAAATCATTCTATATTACTTGCGAACGCGTATACTTGCGTGAATTATTTAGCGCATGCTTTGTGCGTAACAAGTTTTTGGCACCGCTGCCGGGGAATCGGTGTTAATTTGTTTAGTTTATGTACTTGCCATCAGTGGTCATTAGGCATTGATTAAGACTTGTTACTTACTGTTTCCGGCTATGTTTCAGGTACTCTAGCGAGCGTTTATGCAAACACGTTCTTGCACTCGCAAGAGAAATCTGGATAAAGCTGAGGAGACAGATATAGCTCTTGAATTTCCGGAGAAGATAGTTTTTGAAGATTTGGATAAAGAGAGTGAAAAGAAAGAACCTGAAATAATGGGTGATCGTGTAGTTCAAGCTGATCCAACTCTTATGGACTTTTCTCGGCCTATAATTGATGACATTCAGTCAAGCATCATTCATCCGGCTATTCAGGCCAATACTTTTGAAATCAAGTCGGGCACTATTCAGATGGTGCAGAATTCTGTTTCTTTCGGAGGTGCTGCAACTGAAGATCCCAACATGCATATCAGAAATTTTGTCGAGATCTGTAGTACTTTCAAGTATAATGGTGTTACTGATGAGGCTATCAAGCTGAGGCTTTTCCCATTCTCTCTGAGGAACAAAGCTAAGGACTGGTTACATTTTTTACCAGCTGGGTCCATCACTACTTGGGAAGATCTTGCGCAAAAGTTTCTGGTGAAGTTCTATCCAATGGCCAAAACTGCAGCTATGAGGAGTGCTCTTACTCAGTTTGCGCAGTAACAAGGAGAATCTATGTGCGAGGCTTGGGAGCACTACAAGGAGATGTTGAGAAAGTGTCCACATCATGGTATGTGTGACTGGATGGTGATCACTGGTTTCTACACTGGTTTGGGGATCTAATCTCGACCCATGCTCGATGCAGCTTCTGAAGGGGCCTTGTGGGGCAAAAGTTATACTGAGGCCTATAATCTCATTGAAACTATGGCTGCAAACGAGTATCAAAACCCAACTCAAAGGATGATGCCTGGGAAGGTAGCAGTTATTCTAGAAGTTGATGCAGCTACAGCTATTGCAGCGCAGCTCCAGGCGCTGTCTATGAAGGTCGATTCTTTAGCCAACTATGGAGTAAATCAAATAGCTAGTGTCTGTGAGCTTTGTGCATGCTCTCATGCTATGGATTAGTGTTCTCTTGTTAATGAATCTGTTCAGTATGTGAACAATTTTCAGAGACCGCAGCAGTCTGTGCCCGCTACTTATCATCCCAATAACAGAAATCATCTCAATTTCAGCTGGAGCAATAATTAGAATGATGTTCGGCAACCATATCAGCAAGCTTCAAGTAAACAGTTTAATCCACCTGGATTCCAGCAACCTCAACAATTTGCTCATAGGCAATCATATCCTCAACAAGGAGGTGTTGCTCCACCTTCTAGTGCTGATTTTGAGGAGTTAAAGCTGTTGTACAAAAGTCATATTGTTTCAATCAAGACCTTGGAAAATCAAATTGGACAAATAGCCAATGCCTTGCTCAATTGTCAACCCGACACACTTCCCAGCGATACTGAAGTGCCAGGCAGGAAGGAAGCTAAAGAGCAAGTCAAAGCTGTCACCTTAAGGTTTGAAAAAGTTGATGATGCTGAAAAAGAAAAAGATGTAGAAGTTGAAGTTGTAGATGAAGAAGGAATGCAAAAGGAGAAAAAGAGGGAACCAAGGAAGACTACTGTTGAACACACTCTGCCTGAGGGTAATACAGGGGAGAAACAACTCTATCCTCCACCACCTTTTCCTAAGCGATTGCAAAAACAAAAGCTAGACAAGCAATTTGGTAAGTTTCTGGAGGTGTTCAAGAAACTTCACATCAACATACCTTTCGCTGAGGCTCTTGAGCAAATGCCTAGTTATGCAAAATTCATGAAAGGTATTCTTTCAAGGAAGGTGAAACTGGATGATCTTGATACCGTTGCTCTGACGGAAGAGTGCAGTGTCGTGCTGCAACAAAAGTTACCTCCAAAGCTTAAGGATCCAGGTAGCTTCACCATTCTTTGCACCATTAACAAGTTGTCATTTCATAAGTGCCTTTGTGATTTGGGAGCAAGCATCAATCTAATGCCGTTGTCTATCTTCAAATATCTGAATTTGCCTGATCCGAAGCCCACCCACATGTCTCTACAATTGGCTGATCATTCGATTACATACCCACGAGGCATCGTGGAGGACGTGCTAGTAAAGGTGGACAAGCTCATCTTTTATCCAGATTTTGTCATTCTGGATTTTGAGGAAGATAACAAGATTCCCATAATCTTGGGAAGACCTTTTTTGGCTACAGGATGTACCTTGATAGATGTGCAAAAAGGTGAACTCACTATGAGGGTGCAAGATCAAGATGTGACATTCAATGTGTTCAATGCGATGAAATTTCCTACAAACGATGAGGAGTGCTTCAAGGTGGATTTGATCGATTCTGTAATTACTTCAGAACTTGATCATGTGCTAAGGTCTGATGTCTTATAAAAAGCCTTATTGGGGGATTTTGACAGTGAAGATGATGAAGGCAATGAGCAGCTACAATATCTAAATGCTTCTCCTTGGAAACGAAAGCTAGACATGCCATTTGAATCTCTGGGAAATAGTGATCTCAAGAATGCTGAGGGAAAGCTCAAACCATCTATTGAGGAAGCACCTACTTTGGAGCTTAAACCATTTCCTGAACACTTGAGGTATGCTTTTTTAGGTGATGCATCTACTTTCCTGTTATTATTACATCTGACCTCTCAGGTAGTGATGAGGACAAGCTCTTGAGGATTTTGAGAGAATTCAAATCGGCCATCGGATGGACTATAGCAGATATAAAAGGAATCAGCCCTTCGTACTACATGCATAAAATTCTGCTAGAGAAAGGTAGCAAGCCGACTGTTGAGCAACAGTGAAGGCTTAATCCTATCATGAAAGAAGTGGTGAAGAAAGAAATTCTAAAGTGGCTGGATGCAGGAATTATATATCCTATTTCTGACAGTTCTTTGGTGAGCCCCGTGCAATGTGTACCTAAGAAAGGAGGTATTACTGTAGTAGAAAATGAGAAGAACGAGCTCATTCCCACTCGAACAGTCACATGATGGAGGGTATGCATGAACTACAGGAAGTTGAATAAAGCCACGAGGAAGGATCACTTCCCTTTTTCATTCATTGATCAGATGATTGACAGGTTGGCTGGTCATGAGTATTATTGTCTTCTGGATGGCTATTCGGGATACAACCAGATTTGCATTGCATCAGAAGATCAAGAGAAGACTACTTTCACTTGTCCATTTGGCACGTTTGCTTTTTGCAGAGTTTCTTTTGGCTTATGTGGTGCACCTACCACTTTTCAGAGATGCATGATGGCTATATTCTCTGATATGATTGGAAATAATGTCAAAGTATTCATGGACGACTTCTCCGTCTTTGGATATTCGTATGATGAATGCTTGAATAATCTCCGTTTGGTGCTCAAAAGGTGTGTTGAAACCAATCTAGTGCTCAATTGGGAAAAATGTCACTTCATGGTGCAACAAGGCATCATTCTTGGGCATAAGGTCTCCAGTAAAGGTCTTGAGCTGGATAAAGATAAGGTGGGCATGATTGAAAATCTTCCGTCACCTATTTCTGTGAAGGGAATCCGTAGCTTTCTTGGTCATGCAGGTTTTTATCGGCGTTTCATCAAGGACTTCTCTAAGATATCTAAGCTGTTGTGCAACTTGCTCGAAAAAGATGTGCCTTTCAAATTTGATGATGAATGCTTGGCAACATTCGAGACTCTCAAGAAGAGTTTAATCACCGCACCAGTTATCACGGCACCGGATTGGAGAGAACCTTTTGAGATGATGTGTGATGCAAGTGATTTTGTAGTGGAAGCAGTTCTTGGGCATCGAAAGACTAATATCTTTCATGTGGTCTACTATGCTAGTAAGACGCTAAATGGAGCCCAACTGAACTACACCACTACTGAGAAGGAGATCTTGGATATATTTTTTGGTTTCGAAAAATTTCGATCTTATCTACTTGGGACAAAGGTGACAGTGTTCACTGATCAAGCTGCCATCCGCTATCTGGTCTCAAAGAAGAATTCAAAGCCTAGACTTATTCGTTGGGTTCTCTTACTACAGGATTTCGAGTTAGAGATCAAGGATCGAAAAGGTACTGAAAATCAAGTAGCTGACCATTTCTCTAGATTGGAGAATCCCGAGTCTACTTCACATGATAAAACATTGATCAACGAATCTTTTCCGGATGAGCAGTTGTGCGCAATTCAAGAGGAAGAACCATGGTTCGCAGACATTATGAACTATCTTGTTAGCAATATAATGCCTCCTAATATGAATGCGGCTCAAAAGAAGAAGTTTCTGCATGAGGTGAAGTGGTACATGTGGGATGAACCATATTTGTTTAGACAAGGAGCTGACCAGATCATCAGTAGATGTATCTCATTCTGTGAGACGGAGGGAATATTACGAGACTGTCATTCCACAGTTTATGGTGGACATTATGGTGGTGAAAAGACAGCAAATCGTATTCTTCAAGAAGTTTCTGCATGAGGTGAAGTGGTACATGTGGGATGAACCAAATTTGTTTAGACAAGGAGCTGACCAGATCATCAAAAGATGTATCCCATTCTGTGAGACGGAGGGGATATTATGAGACTTTCATTCCACAGTTTATGGTGGATATTATGCTGGTGAAAAGACAGCAGCTTATATTCTTCAAGCAGGTTTTTTCTGGCCTACGTTGTTTAAGGATGCACATCAGTTCGTTTTAAGGTGTGATCGTTGCCAAAGAGTTGGGAATCTTATTAGAAAGGATGAGATGCCTTTAAATGTGATGTTTGAAGTTGAGGTCTTTGATTTTTGGGGAATTGATTTCATGGGACCATTTATCTCGTCCTGCAATAATCAGTACATCTTGCTGGCAGTCGATTATGTCTCGAAATGGGTAGAAGTCAAAGCTCTACCGACTAATGATGCAAAGGTAGTGTTTAGTTTTCTTACTAAGCAGATATTCACAAGGTTTGGAACACCACGAGTTATCATAAGTGATGAAGGGTCGCATTTCTGTAATCGTAAGTTCACTTCTATGATGCAACGCTACAATGTGAATCATCGCATTGCTACTGCCTATCATCCGCAAACTAATGGTCAAGCTGAAGTGTCTAATAGAGAGATCAAGCACATTCTAGAGAAAGTCGTTTGTCCGTCAAGGAAAGATTGGTCTTTGAAGCTCGATGAAGCTGTTTGGGCTTATAGAACAGCATACAAGACTCCACTTGGGATGTCCCCGTTTCAACTTTTCTATGGTAAGGGATGTCATTTACCTGTGAATCTTGAGCATAAGGCTTATTGGGCATTGAAGAAGTTAAACCTTGATCTAGATGCAGCTGGGAAGAGGCGAATGCTTCAGTTAAATGAACTTGATGAATTTCAACTTCAAGCATACGAAAACAACAAAATGTACAAGAAAAAGGTAAAAAGGTGTCATGACAGGAAGCTATCGCCTAAGTCATTCGTGCCGGGGCAACAAGTTCTTCTATTCAACTCTCATCTCCGACTTTTTCCTGGAAAGTTGAAATCAAGGTGGTCTGGACCATTTATCGTCAAAACTGTGTTTCCACATGGAGCAGTGGAGATTTTTGAGTATGATCCAGGCCAAGAATTCAAAGTAAATGGTCAGAGATTGAAGCACTATTATGGGGATACGGAAAACCGTGAAGTGGTTAGTGTCATTTTATTGTCAACTTGATCGCATAACTCCACGTCAAGCTAATGACGTAAAAGAAGCGCTTCTTGGGAGGCTACCCAAGATATCAGACCATAGAACACCTTAGAATTTAGTACTTTATCCAAAAACCCAAAAAAAGTTGGCAGAATAAAAATTCCAGAAGCTTTGCAGGCGCCCGCCTGCTAGGATCAGGCGGCCGCACGCTAGCAGGTGGTGCTAGGCGGCCGCGTGCACCCCTGATTTTTGAAAAATTGTTTTTCAGCCTATAAAAAAAACAAACAAAACAAAAACAAAATTAACATAAATCATATCACCCATTAACCCACGAATTCTCCCCATAGTTAGCCACAATCCCCACTCCTAATCAAATTCTAACCCTAATTTTTCCCTATAAATACATAGAACCTCTACATACACATCCCACACACTTTCAACTCTACAAAATCTCTCCTACACACCAAACATAAATTATCCAACTCTTATTCTCAGTTGTTATGGCCCCAAAGAGATCACGAACTGTGGGTAGCAGTAGCACCAATTCGACTACTACTGATTCTTCGAGGAATACTGCTGCAAGGCCCCGATTATTGGATAAGGCTGCTGAAGAAGAGTACTCCAAGCTTCTGACTAAGCCGATTATGAAGGAGAGGGGGTTCTTCCCATCAGGGAGGGATGGTGAGTTGCTGCCGATGATTGCTGAGAAGGGATGGATTACGTTCTACGAGTCACCTGAGGTTGTACCGATGAGTATTGTTCGCGAGTTCTATGCGAACGTCAAGGCCGACAAGAATGGATTTTCTGTTGTTCATGGGCTTACTGTTGATTATCAGCCCGAGGCGATTCGCCGTGTTATTGGGCAGCGAAAAAGGAAACCACAGGAGGAGAATTAGAATGCAAAGGCCCCTGAGGATTTTGATTCGGACTTGATTATTGCTACTCTCTGTCAGCCGGGCATAGTGTGGAAGTTTAAAAGGGGAACCAACGATTATCGTTCTTTCCCTGCTGTCGTGATAAACAGGTATGCTCATGCTTGGAATGCATTTATATGTGCTAATATTCTTCCTTCTTCGCATTCACATGAGGTTACAGTGGAAAGGGCGAGATTCTTATGGGGATTCTGAATGATAAATATTATGTGGACCTTGGTGAATTCATCTACCAAGGGATTTTGAAGTTTTTGAGGGGGAAATTGCAGTACTCTATCCCGTATGCCTCTATTGTCATGAAGCTTTGCAAGGCATGTGGAGTCCAATGGCCATCTTATGAGCAGCTGCAGATGTCGGTCGCTCCTATTGATTCATCGACTTTGAATGCGATGTAGGAGTGGACGGGTGGAGAGCCCGAGTCATATGGTTTGGGGTATCGCCTTCTGGGAGGAGTTCCAGCAACTGGTGCTACCATGGCTAGGCCCAGTCAGGCTCAGGGAGAGGCAGGTTCTTCGAGAGCCCAGGGAGGAGATGGTTCGGGATTGACTGATGTCCAGTACAGGAGGCTTTCTAGTAGGATGGATATGATGTATGAGTTGCAGAGTCGGTTTGCGCAGGAGCTCACCCAAGCACTTGGGACTGCATTTAGAGGCCTTGGAGCTAACATCTAGTGGCCCGTTTATGGTGATGATTTTGCTTATCCACCTCCTGATACTCCACCCACTGAGGGTGATGATAATGATAATGATGATTCGTCTGAGTAGGTATACCCTGTGTTCCTTTCTATTACCTTCACTGGGGACAGTAAAGATTTTAAGTTTGGGGGTGGTAGTTAAGGAACATATTTGTGTGTGTCATGTAGTTGCATTTTCATGATTAGTTTAGCTCATTTAGTTGCATATTTTTGCCATATAGTTTTTTATAGTCTTTTTTTAATTTTTATAGCTTTATTTATCATGTCATATAGCTCATGCATATACCATGATCTCTTTGTGTTGCTTTACTGATTAATATGTGATATTGATACTGTTAGGTTCCGAAGGCATAAAATACAGCGGATAAACGTAAATAAAACAAAAAAAATTCGAAACCCAAAAACAGGATCCATGTATAATTATGGGCAGATTATGGAGATAACGAATCATACCTTTTCAAGAGCTTAACTTTCACGAACTCAACGGAGATCCTCGCTATCACGCTTTGTGTCTACCTCTCGGAGAAACACCTCTATGGTATCCACACGAGCACCTCCAAGAACGTCTCACAAACTTGACTACGGAATGGATGTACTAGTCTCCTTCTTGATGTTCCGAATTGCCTCTGCCTCTCTTTGCTGCTAGGGTTTTCTCAAAAACGTGCAAGCCTCTTTAACCTATCATTATATATTTATAATGGCTGATTAAAAAGGCCCATAACAGCAAAGCCCAACCCTAGTAGGTATTGGATTAAATAATAAAAACGAATTTCTATTATTTAATTAATAACTAAGTCATACTTAATTATTATGGGCAAAAACATTCCTTTTAATTCGAATTTATATTATCTCAATTAAGTCTTACTTAATTATAATAAAATTCGAATAATCATCAATTTATTTAAATCCATAATTTAAATTAACTATTCCAGTAAGTGCTCTATTTGTGCGACCCTATAGGCTATTATTTAATTGGAAATAATTTTATTCTCTAATAAAATTATAAACAATGAGCGGTACCTAGTAATACATCATTGTTACCCAATTAAATAATAATTAAATTGTGATTAGATAAAACCTTTCGTGATTAATGTTTTTCTTGTAATATAATCCCTTTAACCATACATATTATAGATTAAACTCGAGGCATGTATTTAGTCATCCTCTTCAACATTTAATCCGGGTTTACTTGATCCATGAGTAGACTATTAAGACAAATCATTATTTGAGCATGGCCATGCTTTTATAGTCTCACTCAATCAAGAGGCCAATAATATATCTCCTAATTATAGGAGGGTTAAATCCTTTATCTATCATTCATATTTCTCATACGAATCATGATATACTCGTTGTCCACTTTTATCATCACCCGATCAAAAGTAACTTTTAATGTAGTCAAAGTATATTAATCCTCGTATAGAAATATAATGATTTCAAGTCAAAGGATCGTTACACCATTATCACTGTGAGTCTTTCTTATGACTTTATTAAACATGAAGAATCTCACTGTGGGTCTGTCCAGTACCATGTACTCTCACATGTACCTATGTATTGACTTTAGTATCCCCATACTTATAACCAATGAGATGTGGTTATCTTGTCAAACAACATACTAGTCTATCTATGTATTATTATTGTCCTATATAATAATACTCGACTAGGGACCTTTAAGAATATGATATATTATATAATCTCAAGTTCAAGTCATGTACTTAAACTATACAATGTGTATCATGATTCTAAGGACATTTATTATGCTAACAAAATATCGTAGTAATTAAGGTCATAATAAATACATTTATTGAATGATCAACTGACATAAATATTTAAAAGAATAATGTATTGCCTCTAGGGCACCTACACTAACAATCTCCCACTTAGACTAGAGCCAATCACCCATATATCTAATACCCATGGAACTAGTATGACCATCGTGCTTCTGCTGCGACAAGCCTTTGGTCAGTGGGTCTGCAATGTTATCATTTGTGTGCACTTTACATATGTGTATATCACCCCTTTCATTAATCTCTCGAATAAGGTGAAATAGCCTGAGTATATGTTTAGCCCGGGAGTGTGATCTAGGTTCTTTAGCATGTGCAATGGCTCCATTATTATCGCAGTATAGATCAATGGGATCTGCGATCGATAGAACCACTCCCAAATCAGAAATGAACTTTCGAATCCAAACGGCCTCCTTAGCTGCTTCACAAGCTGCAATGTACTCAGCATCCATTGTAGAATCAGCTACTATTTCTTGCTTTGAACTCTTCCAGCTTACAGCACCTCCATTTAGACAAAACACAAAACCAGGTTGTGATACAGTATCATCTCTATCTGTTTGGAAACTTGCATCGGTGTAACCTTTTACAACGAGTTTCTCTTCTCCTCTATACACCAAGAATGAATCTTTAGTTCTTTTCAGGTACTTAAGAATATTCTTAACTGCCGTCCAGTGACCTTCACCCGGATTAGACTGGTATCTGCTCGTCATGCTCAAAGCATACGAGACATCTGGGCGAGTACATACCATTGCATACATGATAGATCCAATTGATGAAGCATATGGAACTTTATTCATGTGGTCCTTCTCATCCAATGATTTCGGACACTGGTCCTTAGAGATCGTTATCCCTTGAGACACGGGGACATATCCCCTTTTTGCATTTTACATTCCAAAATGATGCAAAACCTTATCAATGTATGTGCTCTGACTTAGACCGATCATCCTTCTAGATCTTTCTCTATAGATCCTCATTCCTAGAATGTAGGATGCCTCTCCTAAGTCTTTAATGGAGAAATTGCTCCCTAACCAAGTCATAACAACCTTTAAAGAAGGTATGTCATTCCCCATTAGTAGTATATCATCAACATATAGTACTATGAATGCCACATAGCTCCCACTAACCTTCTTGTAAACACACGGTTCATCTTCGTTTTGAACAAAGCCATACTCTATGACTATTTCATCAAAACGGATATTCCATCTCCTAGAGGATTGCTTCAATCCATAAATGGATCGACGCAATTTACATACCTTGCCAGCATTCCTTGGATCAACAAAACCCTCAGGTTGTGTCATGTACACATCCTCTTCAAGGCTTCCATTAAGGAAGGCTGTTTTGACATCCATTTGCCAGATTTCATAATCATGGAATGCTGCAATGGCAAGTAAAATCCTTATAGACTTGACCATAGCCACTGGTGAGAAAGTTTCATCATAGTCAATACCATGAATTTGTTTGAAACCTTTTGCAACCAGCCTAGCTATATAGGTCTGAACATTTCCATCCATGCCCTTTTTCTTCTTAAAAACCCATTTGCACCCTATGGGTTTTACCCCTTCAGGTGGATAAACCAAAGTCCATACTTGGTTTTCATACATGGAATCTATCTCGGATTTCAAGGCTTCAAGCCATCTTTTAGAGTCTGGACTGTTCATAGCATCTTGGTATGTGAGAGGCTCATCTTCATCTATGAGCATCAAATCACCACACTGAGTCATGAGAAATCCATATCTCTCTAGCTCATGGCGAAATCTACCAGATCTACGAACAACCTGTGTTTGTTGAGCATTATCATTATTCTGCTCTTGTTCCACTTCAGGTTCAATGCTATTTTGCGGTTCTCGATCTTCATCGAGATCTATAGTTCTCCCACTGTTTCTTTTGGAAACAAAATCTCTTTCCATGAAGACAGCATCTCGAGCAATAAACACTTTCTGCTCAGAAGGATTATAAAAATAATACGCCTTTGTTTCATTAGGGTATCCTACAAAAATGCACTCTTCGGATTTAGGTCCAAGCTTGTCAGATTCTTGACGTTTCACAAACGCCTTACATCCCCAAACTTTCATAAAGTTCATGCCTGGCCGTTTCTCCTTCTATATCTCATATGGAGTCTTTTGAACCTTCTTAGTAGGAACACGGTTAAGTGTGAAAGCCGCTGTTTCTAGAGCGTAACCCCAGAAACTAATTGGAAGATCTGCATGACTCATCATCGATCGCACCATGTCCAACAAGGTGCGATTTCTCCTCTCTGAAACTCCATTCCATTGAGGTGTTCCTGGCGGAGTGAGTTGTGATACAATACCACACTCTTTTAAATACTCTCTAAATTCGGTGCTTAAGTATTCACCCCCACGATCGGATCGTAAGATCTTAATACTTGCATCTCCGCCAATTTGCTTCTCTACTTCAACCTTGTATTCTTTAAATTTTTCAAAAGAATCGGATTTGTTCTTCATAAGATATACATATCCATATCTACTGAAATCATCAGTAAATGTTATGAAGTAGTAGTAGCCTCATCTAGCCATTACACGCATTGGGCCACATACATCACTATGTATTAGCTCCAGACGTTTAGTGGCCCTTTGACCCTTACCAGTGAAAGGGGATTTAGTCATCTTACCAAGCAAACAAGATTCGCATTCTTGGTATGATTCAAAATCAAACTTATCCAAGTATCCATCCTTATGTAATTTGGATATGCGTTTCTCATTTATGTGGCCTGGACGACAATGCCAGAGGTATGTTTGATTTGAGTCATTCATTTTAAGTCGTTTGTTTTCTATATTACAGACAGGATTATCTAAATCAAGAACATATAAACCATTAAATAAATGCGCAACACCATAGGTTAAATCATTCAAAGCAAAAGAGCAACTGTTAATCTTTATTATAAACGAAAAACCTTTCTTGTCCAAACAAGAAACGGAAATAATGTTTCTGCGAATCGCAGGCACGTAAAAACAGTCTTTTAGTTCTAAAACAAGCCCAGAGGGCATAGATAAATAATAAGTCCCTACAGCTAAAACAACAACTTTTGCTCCATTGCCTACTCTTAGGTCCACTTCTCCCTTAGCCAAAGTCCTACTTCTCCGCAGGCCCTGCACATGTATACAAATGTGAGAAGCACATCCAGTTCAAATACCCAAGATGTAGAAATAGACAAATTGACTTCTATAACATAAATACCTGATCCAGAAATCTGAACTGTTTTCTTTTTCTTCAGATCCTCCAAGTAAATTGGACAGTTTCTCTTCCAGTGATCATCTTTCTTACAGTAGTGACATTCACCCTTGGCCATACCACCTTTAGGCTTTAAAGCCTGTTTGGGACCTGAATTTGGCTTGGGTGTAGAATCAGATCCAATCTTCTTCTTACCCTTCCATTTGCCCTTCCCTTTGGCCTTACCTTTATTTCCCACCATCAGTATGGGGGCAGGTTCAGCTGGCTTCATGTTGGTCTCATATGTTCTCAACATATGCAATAATTCAGTAGTTGTTTTGTCAAATTCATTCATATTATAGTTCAGAACAAACTGAGTGAATTTGTTGTTCAAAGAATTCATGATTAGGTCAATACCAGGTTCCGGACCAATCGGGAAACCCAAAGTTTCAAGGTACTCAATGTAACCAATCATCTTCAGAATATGTGGGCCAACTGGTTCACTTGCCCCTTGTTTGCAATTAAAAAGTGACTTACTCATGTTGAACCTTTCTTGAAGAGTTTGGCTTGCAAACATGCTTTGTAAGTGCTCATTGATAGTATATGCATCCATATGCACATGCTGTCTTTGAAGCTCAGCACTCATAATTGCCAACATAAGACATGCAACATCATTTGCATCATTCTCATCCCTTGTGCATGCTGCTCATTCATCAGCAGTAGCACCCTCAGGAAGGGGGCCTGGAGGAGGAATATCAATGACATGAAGCTTGCGCTCCTGCCTGAGGACAATCCTCAAATTCCTCTGCCTGTCTAGGAAGTTGTTTCCTCCTGTCAGCTTGTCCTTCTCAAGGACTGAACGTACGAATAGTGTGTTTGTGTTGTTTGCCATTACTCAGTATCTACAATAATAAAAGCGCAAAATAAACATTAGATTGTCTGAGTTAAAATTTTATGTTCATATGATTATGATATATTCATAATATATCTCCCACTATTTTTTTATCAAATTAATAGCCCTAACTATTAATTCGGAAAGTATATCCCATAAATCTTTCTAGTGAGCCAAGATCCATATTTCGTCATGTCCCAAGTCAACCACTGGTATCCTTAAAACATGATTATTTAGGTAGACAACAATTGTCAATTATATCATATATAATTCTTGGATAATTTGGCGAACAACAATTGATCTTATCTATCTAATAGATTTTTAACCAAACTCTATGCTTCCAAGTTCATAATAATTAAATATAACCGTTTATATTCACCTTATTATGATGACTCAGTTAAGTTAGACCCAATGATACAACGTCCGAATATAACCGTTTATATTCGTCGCATTTCACCACGATAGATAGGAGTCCCCTGCCACTGACAGCCATTCCCCTTATCGATCTAGGATTCAATGAGTGTTTATTCATTGGAAAGCATCTGATTAAAACTTAATATTTTTACTTAGGGATTTTTAATTTAGAACGATCATGATCCCATCATAAAGAGATTCCCAATTTTTCCTTGAATAAAATACTTCAAATCAATACTCGTCAATGGTTTGATTTCCAGGTAGTGGAGGAGTCACATCAGTCTCGCTTAAAACCCACAGCCTTACAAGTTCTATGAACCCGTTGTTGACAAAATCATCCCATGTCAGAAATAAAGAAAATTCGTATTTTATTCCATGTTTCATAAACACGAGAATCTCATGATCGTTTGTTAATTTTAAATCTTGAGTTGTTACAGATTTTATCTTGTTTAAAGGCATGGCATGGGTGATGTATCTAATACATACATGCATCATTAATCTAATTAAAAGATACATTTTCTACTCTACACATACTATTCATACATCATATGAAAAGTGCGTAAAGTAAACGTGCAATAGTTATGGCCCAATCCTATGTGATCTTTTCAGGCTAATGAAAAGATCAAGGTCAATCTATGGTGTAAAAAAAACTATTACATATGTCTTCTCTATTGCTTCCATTGTCTCCTTGGCCTCCATAGGATGCCTCCTTGTTCCCTTGTCCTTCTTGGATGTTACATTAAGAATTATATTAATGAACTTACAAAAGAACTCGAGTTACATTCGAGATAAAACAACTACAAATAGAAAACGACATGCAAGTCGTATTTATTACAAACTAAAAGAATAAACCATTACAACTAAGGTCTTAAGGCCATAACTATGCACCATGCTCAAGTAACCATTAAAGAACATGATAGATCATATAAAGATGACATACTATTTGTCACTTATCATGATCCAATCAAGAATAATAAATAAGTAAAGCATATGTCATAAGCATAAATTAAAAACGAAACCCTAAGCACGCGGATCGACCGCACACGTATCAGAATACTAGCAAAACATGTATCAGAATACTATTCCAGAAGCATGTATCAGTATACACACGATCCATATCCCAGTTACCAAAAACATGTATCAGTATACATATTTTAAGAGATCGCATACATATGAGTTATGGCAGATCTTAAACATACTAGTATCATCATATATATCATTAACAGATTCATCATATCATTCATATAACATAAATGTTATCATGGCAGACTCATATAACATAACTGTTATCATGGCAGACTCATCACACATGCATACTTGTAAAAATACAGTAAACACGTAACCAAATCAGCCCCTTATACACGTAGCTCTGATGCCATTGTTGGGTTCCGAAGGCATAAAACGCAGCAGATAAACGTAAATAAAACAAAAAAATTTTGAAACCCAAAACCAGGATCCATGTATAATTATGGGCAGATTATGGAGATAACGAATCATACCTTTTCAAGAGCTTAACTTTCACGAACTCAACGGAGATCCTAGCTATCACGCTTTGTGTCTACCTCTCGGAGAAACACCTCTATGGTATCCACACGAGCACCTCCAAGAACATCTCACGAACTTGACTACGGAATGGATGTACTAGTCTCCTTTTTGATGTTCTGAATTGCCTCTGCCTCTCTTTGCTGCTAGGGTTTTCTCAAAAACGTGCAAGCCTCTTTAACCTATCATTATGTATTTATAATGGCTGATTAAAAAGGCCCATAACAGCAAAGCCCAACCCTAGTAGGTATTGGATTAAATAATAAAAATGAATTTCTATTATTTAATTAATAACTAAGTCATACTTAATTATTATGGGCAAAAATATTCCTTTTAATTCGAATTTATATTATCTCAATTAAGTCTTACTTAATTATAATAAAATTCGAATAATCATCAATTAATTTAAATCCATAATTTAAATTAACTATTCCATTAAGTGCTCTATTTGTACGACCCTATAGGATATTATTTAATTGGCAATATATTATTCTCTAATAAAATTATAAACAATGAGCGGTATCTAGTAATACATCATTGTTACCCAATTAAATAATAATTAAATCGTGATTAGATAAAACCTTTCGTGATTAATGTTTTTCGTGTAATATAATCCCTTTAACCATACATATTATAGATTTAACTCGAGGCATGTATTTAGTCATCCTCTTCAACATTTAATCCGGGTTTACTTGATCCATGAGTAGACTATTAAGACAAATCATTATCTGAGCATGGCCATGCTTTTATAGTCTCACTCAATCAAGAGGCCAATAATATCTCTCCTAATTATAGGAGGGTTAAATCTTTTATCTATCATTCATATTTCTCATACGACTCGTGATATACCCGATGTCCACTTTTATCATCACCCGATCAAAAGTAACTTTTAATGTAGTCAAAGTATATTAATCCTCGTATAGAAATATAATGATTTCAAGTCAAAGGATCGTTACACCATTATCACTGTGAGACTTTCTTATGACTTTATTAAACATGAAGAATCTCACTGTGGGTCTGTCCAGTACCATGTACTCTCACATGTACCTATGTATTGACTTTAGTATCCCCATACTTATAACAAATGAGATGTGGTTATCTTGTCAAACAACATACTAGTCTATCTATGTATTATTATTGTCCTATATAATAATACTCGACTAGGGACCTTTAAGAATATGATATATTATATAGTCTCAAGTTCAAGTCATGTACTTAAACTATATAATGTGTATCATGATTCTAAGGACATTTATTATGATAACAAAATATCACAGTAATTAAGGTCATAATAAATACATTTATTGAATGATCAACTGACATAAATATTTAAAAGAATAATGTATTGCCTCTAGGGCACCTACACTAACAGATACGAGTGTAGTGATAGCATTAGAGTGATGTTGAATCTTGTTAGGTTGACATGCATGCTAGAAACACTTGTAATTTCACTATGTCTTAGAGTATGCTTAAGGACTAGATTGTTGTCATGGTTTGATGGTTTTTGAGGTTAATCTATTGCTTATGCTTAGAATGCATGATAGGCTCTTAATGATTAAAGACATGAAAAGATAAAAATTGGAGATAAAAAATGGAATTCATTGCTAGTTGTGGCTAGGCGTGAATTGGCCAGTAGTCGGCTCGTATTGTATACGAGTAGTCTAGGGTTAAGCAAGATAGAGCGAAACGCACTTGCTCAGAAATAGAAAAAAAAAGAAAAAGAGAGAAAAAAAGAGAAGAAAAGAAAGAGAAAAAAATATGGTTTAATGCACAATTGATCACAAGTGAGCTCTTTGGTATTCGAGTTATTAAGTTCTTAGGGGACTTTGTGCCTAATGACCTAAGGCTTTTATAGTCTGGGATCCGCTAACCTAAAACTCGCTAAATGGGTACCATTGCATAAGTCTTTTGTGGACCTCACTCATTGCATGATTAAATAAGCATTTGTTTTATGTGTTGAATAAAAGCATGATTCCGTATTAAACTCCAATAATCTTGAAGTGTTATAATTCATTTTGTATCTAGAATATATTCTTCGTATAAGCTTGTGATTGCCTTGAGGATAATTAAGTTATGGTGATTGATCTAGTTTCGAAGCATATATGTTAAGCATTCGCACACACCACGTTTCTAGTTGTATGTTAGCTTACGTGATTTGATGGATCTTTAGTCGCCTAATTGCATTTGTTGATATGTCATGTGTTGGTTGGTTTAGTCATCGCGATGGGGATCGCTGCATTCATATAGTTGCATCCATGCATATTTTATTCTGAGTTTGAGTATGTGATGCTTGAGGACAAGCATTGATTTAAGTTTGGGGGTATGATAAGTGGCATTTTATACCACTTAGAGCGTCTCATAACGGCTTGAATTGGTGTCTTGAACTCGAGTATTTTGTGTATTTGACGTGTTTTCTAGTGTTTTTGTATTTAAGGGTATAACTTGCTTAGATAGGTGGTTTTCATCAAATAAAGCTTAAGGAAGTGCTTGGAATCAGTCTAGGGGAGATGAGCGAAGAAATCAGCAAAAACAGAAGTAAAATAAAATATTTTCTAGAAGGGTAGCATGCGCCCGCCTGGAGAGAGCAGGCGCCCGCGTGGAGGATGCAGGCGACCGCCTGTGTGCGGAATTTCAGATTCTGAATTTTATTAATTCGAGTCAAATTGGGCTTCTGTTAGCGCTGGTTCTCTTGGGCTATTATATAAACCTTATGGAAAGATGTTTTCTTCATAGAGGAGATAATCAAGAGCGAAGGCAAGAAGATTGAGAAGACTGTTTTAGCACGCAACAACGAAGAAGAGGAAGCATACGTTTATCTTGTGATTATTTTAATTCTTTGTAACTGTGGATGCTAGTTTTCTTTATGCTTTGAACCTTAATACTCTTGTGACGTACTTCATTATTTATTAAGTATTTTTATTAGTTTTATATCATTGTGTTATTATCATGCTTTCATATGAATCCATGGTGACGATGAGTTCTATTATGGGCTAATCGTGATCATGGGATCCTAGCGGATTTACTATGGATTTCTTTAGTTAATTGTTTAATACCTTGTTATGTGGTGATTGTATGATATCTAGTATAGGTTGTGTTTATTCGTCTTATGTGCGTCGCGAACATGTAAGATAGCCTGTTAATCTCTTGTGAAGCGATAATGAATCTTGAGATTTAGAACTTGCCATGCTAACATAGGTTCATGTATTGTATGCATGATTAGTGGGTAACTCTAACCGTTTTACTTGCCTTGTGTAATCATCATGAATAACTTACGCTTAAATTGTTATGTTGTCAAATTCTGTAGACGTATAGGGTCTCAACATAATTGATGCCTATTCAACTTTTATCTTAATTGTGGATGCTTGGTGGAATGGTATTCGTACAACGAAATTTGTCGTTTATCAGTTTCGTGTAGTTCGATTAATATCATCACCATTACATGCTAAGGTTAATAACAATAACTATTGAATGAAGTAGTAATGAAGTGAGGATCTCATGTGTGTTTAATATTGTTAAATTTAAGTGTTTAATTCTCATAGTTCATATTAGTTAACCAACCTTAATTGTTATTGTCTTGACATTGAAGAATAATCATATATTGGTGAGTAAGTGTTAATTAGATATAATTAATCAGAGTCTCTGTAGGAACGAACTAGAAATCATTCTATATTACTTGTGAACGCATATACTTGCGTGAATTATTTAGCGCATGCTTTGTGCCTAACAATATCTTGTCTTGAGAATGCACGAACAACAATTTTGTGTTAAGAGTAGTCATCAATCATCACTGAGGTATATCTTTACTTTGATGTGATGTTTCCTTTGACTTCTCTTCCTGACATGCCTCACATTTATCATCCTTTTGAATTCCAGATGAGGCAGTCCTCTCAGTAACCCTTTTTCACAAAAGAGTTCCTTGAGTTGATATTCAAGGGTGAGAGCTTCTAATGCCATAGCTAAACTTTTATCAGATAAAGCTTTATGGTAGAAACCAGTGACTTCAACTTTCTTGAGATTCTAGTCTAGCCATAAGCATATCATTTTCTTAATCTAACAAGAGCAATCTTCTCAACCTTCCTGCTTCAGATGAGACACTAATCCTTAATTGAATTGACATTTTGTCCTTTGATGCAGAACTGTCTGATAAGAATATGTGTGCCTTGATTCTTCAGCAAGAAAGATGCTTCAACTGTTATTAGTGACACCAATGATTAGTTATTATCAGTGATAGCAATTGTTGAATCCATGATGACATTCCTTTTTCTTCATAGCTTGTCCCGTGATGAAAACCTTTGTTGTCATCACCAAAGATTATTGACATAATAGCTTTTGTTAATCACATTTGATTGTGACGCTCTTTCTTTGATCATATGCCTTAAGTATGAATTACCAAGAATATATAAGAATTAATTAACATGTTATGTCCCGTACTCACAAATGTATTAATAGTTCTTGGTACCCAACTTATTAGTTTAGGTCCAGATGGGTTAGAGATATTATTTTAAACAGAGATAACAACAGCTGCAACCTTATCATGTTAATTCTTATCTTTGACTGACCATTTTCTCCATGTTAATACCCTTGACAAATTTGTCTCTTGGCTAAGGAAAAATGGTTCCAGCCTTACATACGGAGGACTAGCAGTCTTTGCCCTATTGTAATCCTAAACATGCTTTCTACAATTGATGCAAATTCTAGGAGATGCATTCATGGCATAGAAATAAGCAAGCACTGTATTAAGAATACATGGCATTTATTCAGAAATATTACACATAAGAATTAAGCAAGACAGGCATGATATGAAACAAACAAAATTATCAAATAAATCACTAATTCTATCTAGTCCAATGTTGTTGATGTATCTCATCTCGCTATCTCAATCCAATTATAAACTGATACAACTTAACAAACAATTCAGATTAAATGAATAGACACATTATGATAGGATACAGAGAATAATCATAAACAAAGGTCTTAAGTGCTTGAAAACATATATCGCATTAAAGCAATTAATCATGTCCAACAAATATTCAAACACATGTTTAAGATCATCTAAAGTAACATGCACAAGTTAAACATCAATCCTAGTTACCAGAAAAATAATCTAGTGAACTAGTTCAACATTATCTATGCGTGATGCTATCATCCTTGTGCCAGTGTAAAAAATTTAAACACTAAGATCTTATCATGCATTGAATATTGAGAGAAAAATATTACAGTGGTTCAAGAAATTGAAACCTGAGATATGTGAGTTGGACCATCTTCAGAGATTGTTTTGAAAGCAAGATATTCATGATCTTTCTTCTCGTCATTTGATCCACCCCAACTCTTTCCCATGCACTATAAGTTTTGACTGGCTGCTTCCCTAAGAAAACATTCCACCTTTGTTACAGTTCTTCAAATGAATCCCTACTCATCCTTGTTTGTCATGCTTCTTGTTCTGTTGTAGCAAAACCCCTGATAGTTATTTGTTACATATATATTGTCAGAACTGTAACAATCAAATCTTGTTTATGTCCCAATCCCGGTCTTGTAATCACCCCTTGAACTGAATCTGTAAGAGTGCTTCAGAATAGATAGGCTTGATCCTTGGATATAGCCTATGTACTCCTTATGAATCTGATGCGGCTAAACTTCCTTGACAAGTGATATAATTCCCTGATGTCCAGTCCCTCAAGTTCTTCTACCTGAGCTTCCTCTGATTCAGCTATCAGTAACTCTTACATTATGTCCCGAGGTTCCAATTTTAATTCATGTAACTGAGATGTTTGTATATCCCCACCATTCTCTCTGACCTCCACAATTCTTGCATTTCTGATCTATGTGATTCCCGGATAAATGTAGCATTGGTACAAACCACTATGTGATTGTATAATCTGGAATCATTAAAGTTGTCTTAAAATCTTCAAGAAAAATTGTACCCGTAGAAATTTCATTCCTTTCCTACATCTGAAAACCCAGTGGTATCCTATGGAGTAAGCCTTTAAGGAAGTTTCATAATTTTCGTCTGTAGGTCTTGAAATCAGTTTCATTGGAATAAGAAAACCATTATCTTGAATTTCCGTGTTCGGGAATTTTTTGTCTAAATAACACATGATCTTCGTTTTCTTCGAAAGATTAAAATCAACTTTAAAAGCCCGGAGGAAACTTGAGTCTACCAATACTTTGAGTACCCTTAATTTAATATTTAAGAAAAATTTAAATTCCCAGTATTTTTAATTTTCTTAGAAAATAAATTAATCAAAAATAAATATTTACGTAAAATCTAATTTTCAAGAATTTCAAATTTTCTTAAAATTAAATAAAACGTAAATTATTATCTAAGAAAAAATTTAATATAAGAATTTTAAATTTTATGAGAAAATAAATAAATCAGAAATAAAAAAAAATTTGGGCTACAGAATTTTTAACTGCTAACTTGTATGTTGCGACCACAATAGCAAGCTAACTGGCGACTAGATCTTCACGTACGTAGTAAATATTCCACAAAAAAATAACATGCGACCTATGCTTTTTGCTAGCCTACGACTAATGTATCCTGTAGGTGAGTGGTCCAGTTGATCTGCTATATTCTTTTATTAGCGCCTGACATCCACCAAATGCAACAAGAAACGTGCATTGACCCTGCCATGCAGTCTATGCACAAATGCCACATTATTTACTTTATTTATCACAAACTCTATACAGAGCCGAGCATGAACTGGAAAGCTAACCCTTTTCCTTTGGCTTCCAAATTCAAGTAACTAAATAGCACATCAAAATACCAAAGTGAACAAAGGAATGGGGTGAACAAAATAGCAGCTAATAATCTGAAAAATTGGCAACGAACTGACTTAAATAATCAACCAAAAAATAATCATATCAAAAACTTTAATTTACTAAAATTTAAGTAATAAATTAATTTAGTTAAATTTATAAAATAAATTTATTTAAATTAAGTTCATACAATAAACTTATTTAAATTAAATTTATAAAATAAATTTTCTAATTTAAATTTACAAAATAAATTTATGTAAATGAAAATTAATAAAATAAATTAATTTAAGGATCTTGATTTGCGTATCAACCAGTCAACTCTAATACCAATTGTTAAGTCCCAAAATATCGTAGAAGGGGGTTGAATACGATACTCACTAAATTAAAAAATTGTTTTGAATTTTTTGCGGATAAATACTTTAGCGTTCAGTTAGTGGTTCCGTGTTCTTGAGGTGAATAGTGTTTGGAACAATAATATGAGGAACACAAGATATTCGGGAAAGTATATATTCATATATATATCCGTGAGGGTGTTGCTACACTCCGGCAAATAAATTAACCGGCTACAATCTAAGAACAACAAAGTTCCTAGCTTTTACAAAGATCAACAAATTAAATCCTATATAATGATCTAGCTTTCGTTTGTCTAAGGATTTAATTATCGGGTAACGTTTATAATGCCCCTATGAATATACAAGAGTTAAATTGGTAATTATAACGTTACTCCGGTGAGAAGAATAACTGATATAGAGTTGTGCGTATATCTCCTATATCTCCCTTTGCTTCAGTTCTTCAGCTCTTTGGGAAAGAAGATGAACAAAACAATTCAATCTCAATTACTGAATGCTTTTGCTGCTTTGTGTAGACTTTATATTCAATTAAAAATATGTGGTCAAATATTAACCAAACAAATCAATTGAATAAACTAATAAAGATGTGGCTAAGGAGCTTGGATTTGCTAACCTGCGACCAGTGATTTTTGTAACCTGCGACTAATGGGGGAAGCTTTGTACATAGTTTATTTTCAGAAAAACTAACACTAACTGGCGACCAAAGGGGGAAGCTTTGTACATAGTTTATTTTCACAAAAACTAACTCTAACTGGAGACCACAGGGAGATGTGAATTGTTTGCCTTGGAAAATTTCCTAAGGACTAACCTGCGACTAAGCTTTCCAAGTTCTTTATTTACAACCTGCGACCACGAATCTTGTTTCCTGAACTACGAATACTTGTATAGGTACTTAACAACAACAAAACAAAACAAAAAAAAACTATATACTAAGCTGCGACTTGTGGTTTCCTTTTTATTTCTTTTTCTATCTCTTTTCATTTTGTTTTGTTTTCTTTTTCCTTTTCTTTTTATCTTTTCTTTTTCTTTTTCTTTTCTTTTTATTTTCCTTTTCTTTTTTTTTCCTTTTTCCTTTTTCTTCTTTTTATTTTAGTTTAAACTGTAACTAAATTAATTTATAAAATAAACTTAAATATAACTTATATAAATAAACTAATTTATATTTATAAAATAAACTTCTTTAAAGTTTATAAAATAAATCATTTTAAGTTTATTAAATAAATTATATTAAAATCTATTAAATATATTTATTTAATTTACAATTAAACTTTGAACTATGCCAATCCCTCTAGTTGTTTAGTTGTACCTTGCGCACCTCTTCACATACTTTAACAGATGAACGTAACGTTCCTCAACTTAACAATTCTTCAAAAAATAATACCCAGATTCCTTTCACGAGCTGTTGATGCATAGTGCAACTGGTCACAAATACTAATCGATCAAATCTATATAGTTGATCAATCTTTTGATACTGATAAAATTACTGAAGAAGAATAAGTCAGTCAAGCTCATCAAATAAGGAAGATTCATGGAGATGACTGGGCTGAAAAACTGAAATTAACCTCTGACATAGCTCAAGTTAATACAGAAGAAACTGTTATTAAACCAATCACAACCTCTAATTTTACTCATGTTGTAACATCCGGGAAATATCTTGTAATTATTTTTATCAATAAATAATTATTATGTGATTATTATGTGAATTTTGGTGAATTTTATGATAATTGATATTAATATTTGGGTGTTTATATATGATAAAATATGGATATTTTAATTTTAATTATCCAGAATCAAATATAGATACTTTTTGGTATTTTTGTGGTAATTTTTGGATCATTATATGATTTTATAAAGATATAAAGATTTATAGAATTAATAATAATTATTTTTAAGTAATTATAAAATTACTTTTTAGAATTTGAAATCGTACCACTTCAACCGTTTTGCGTTTTTACAACCCGAAACTCCTCAGAAAACTCCTTCCTAACCTAATCTGATAATTCTAAACACTTTCCATGTTATGACCTGTACGAGTCCCGACGTAAAATTTTCGATACACTAATCATTTATAGATCGATAAAACCCGTATTCTTGAAAGACGGGGTATTATTACCTTATTTTTGTATAAAATGTTTTATAAAAAGCTCTGTTTTGATAATTATCCAAATCTAGTATTAAAATTGTATCGTTATATAGTTACTTAGCGGCTAAGTAATCTATTTTCGGATTCGATATATATGTGTAATTATGGAATCATTAAATAAACAGAATATTTAATGGGTCTGTAAGTTATGTGTTGCTTTATTATTAATTATGTGTAATTGTTCCGTACGAAGATTACTTGTAAAATTAATTATTGAGCGGTATGAAATTATTTTGCTTTTCAAATGATTTTATTGAATATAATAACTGTGGCGCCCCAAAATCTGGGGTCAGGGATCTAGGAGGCCACACCATCTTAAACACTATATACCACATACCTCGCATCACAATATATAAATACTCACACTTTACGACCCCACACTTATCACACGCACACACTTATAGGTTATTGTCTTGGAAACGAATCATTCATTACTAGAGTAAATCAATCCACAAAGTGATAATTATTACAACCCAAAAGTAATTAAGTCTTACCAGGGAATAACCTTTAAGTAAGGCTAGTCTGTTGGCCAAATATTTGTTTCTTATTCATTACCTTACATAAGTCATACTTCTAAATAAGCCGAACTAAAACAACTGAAAACCAATCCAGTTTATTCGGTCTACCTGTGGTACAACACCAAACAACCTACGGAACAGCTGGCCATTTCCTACCCGTTTCCTGGCTGTGAGTTTCATGATAGGCATCTTGATTCACTGTTGTGTTGTGTCAATTACTTTTTAGAATTTGAAATCGTACCACTTCAACCGTTTTTGCGTTTTTACAACCCGAAACTCTTCAGAAAACTCCTTCCTAACCCAATCTGATAATTCTAAACACTTTCCGTGTTATGACCTGTACGAGTCCCGACGTAAAATTTTCGATACACTAATCATTTATAGATCGATAAAACCCGTATTCTTGAAAGGCGGGGTATTATTACCTTATTTTTGTATAAAGTATTTTATAAAAAGCTCTATTTTGATAATTATCCAAATATGGTATCAAAATTGTATCGTTATATAGTTACTTAGCGGCTAAGTAATCTATTTTCGGATTCGATATATATGTGTAATTATGGAATCATTAAATAAACAGAATATTTAATGGGTCTGTAAGCTAGGTGTTGCTTTATTATTAATTATGTGTAATTGTTCTGTACGAAGATTACTTGTAAAATTAATTATTGAGCTGTATGAAATTATTTTGCTTTTAAAATGATTTTATTGAATATAATAACTGTGGCGCCCCAAAATCTGGGGTCAGGGATCTAGGAGGCCACACCATCTTGAACACTATATACCACATACCTCGCATCACAATATATAAATACTCACATTTTACGACCCAACACTTATCACACACACACACTTATAGGTTATTGTCTTGGAAACGAACCATTCATTACTAGAGTAAATCAATCCACAAAGTGATCATTATTACAACCCAAAAGTAATTAAGTCTTAACAGGGAATAACCTTTAAGTAATGCTAGTCCGTTGGCAAATATTTGTTTCTTATTCATTACCTTACATAAGTCATACTTGTAAATAAGTCGAACTAAAACAACTGAAAACCAATCCAGCTTATTCGGTCTACCTGTGGTACAACACCAAACAACCTACTGAACAGCTGACCGTTTCCTACCCGTTTCCTGGCTGTGAGTTTCATGATAGGCATCTTGATTCACTTTGTGTTGTGTCAATTTAAGAAAATAAGTGTGAGCTATAATGCCCAGCATAATATTATACAGTATGAAATGACTATATGATAACTCAAGTAAAATGTCATATATGATAAATATATTTTATTTAAAAATAGTTTTCACTGGTGATACACACCTTCTTTTGAAAACAATTCTTTAGTGGATTTATTATCCTGCAAATACCTTAATGGTAAACCCAGCACTAAGCTCGGGTTATGGTATTACATTACAATTCCAGTTGGAAAAATAGTAGGACGTTAATTAGAGCCGCTGCATACGATGATCAGTCGTACTACGGGAAAAATAGTAACCTTTTCTACTAGTAGAAGGAAGACACCTTCGTATTCCGGTTATCACCCTTACCGCATTCGGGCTACGTGTCCCATTTTTGGGTATACACATACTTCACAAGTTCCTGAGTACACAGAGTACCTTTGTCTGCGGTACCTTTGGTAGTCCACCTAGCACACATAGTACTCGAGTCTACCCCTCCCTTATCCTTTAACAGAATTCTATCATATCTTGAGAACTCGAACCACATCAAAGTTTCCCCAAGCGTTTTGCTTGTTGATAGAAACAACTTGTTTTATTAGTGTATATATGTATATGTATACATTCTTCTGAATTTTTCGGAGGAAGTACTAAGGATGTTTGTTGACTGTTGTCAACAGATAATTAAATAAGGGGGAGTTTCTTTTGAAACTATATTCAAAATACTTAAAATAAGTCGAGATAATATTCTTTGATGATCTGAAATTATTCGAATGATTTTCCGAAAGTCAGAAAGTATTACAGATCGAGTTTTACAATTTTTAAATCATAAATAAATCATTTAATAATAATAATAATTAATAATTAAATATCAATCATTAAATAATTAAACCTCGAATAATTATGCTTTTAAAAGAATATTGAAATAATATTCCTCAACTAATTTATGTTTAAGAAATTTAATAATCTTTAATATTTAATCGGGTTTGAAATAATAATCGTTTGAGAATACTTCTCCCATAATAAATGTATAGTTAATTATTATTTATTATTCGAACAATAAAATATAGTTGAGGGAATACGATCTTTGGAAATCGTTTTAATAAAAGTATGAGGTATTTAATGCTTCGTAAGTGGACGTTGAGTCCCTTAATACGTAACTAATATGGACCTTAATCGTCCTATAAATATCACCAGAATGATTCCCGGGTTTTTATTTTAAAATCCGACCGACTCTCGGTCTTATAATATACGTCACGCTTAAGGCGGAGTTAAACATTTTGTAAAAATATACGTATCGCACAACATCGCTACATTATACGAAACTCAATACTAAGTATCATGGAAAGCATGGTATTTATGTAATGATAATAAAATAATCCTTTCACAACACAACGGTAAATGGTAGTTGGGTTCGTAAACTTTCCTGGGTATCTCGAGGTGGAGGATGCTCTAGGTTCCGTTCGGTAATCTATAACCATAAACACAATTCATTTTGTTTGGTCCCTCTCTAATTTACGGCGAGTCGCACTTATATGCTACTTATTATGCACCCTCTCAACTTATATTACCCTTATCATTTCTTTAAGTCCTTATTCACATTACGTTCGCTTCATTTTTCAAAGTATCTTAAGTCTGGTTTCATTTTCATCGTCGGCTCCACTTATGGATTATACGGTTTTCTAATCGCGCGGTCTCGACTCCGATATTTTTATAAAATTGAAAAATCATTATTTTCACTTGAAATTTTTATGAAAGTTCAGGAACTTAATTTACTACTCTCTGTAAAAATTACATGATTTATGAACATTTTTAAGTCGATCCTTTTTATTTTCAAAGTTCATAATTCGTAGCAATTTTTGTTTCGTAAATCACTTTTAGTAAAACGACCATAACTTTTGATCCGTAAATCAGAATCACGCAATTCAAGCACCTAAATGATCCTTATAACATTTTATATCATAATCAAGTGTTATTTTTCAAGAAACTATATTTTATATCTTCGGGACGTTTTGCAGAAACATAATGTTACGTTTTGTTAGTTTTAGCGAGATTACGGTTACGATCCGAGTTTCGTTTATGCCTTAAATCTTTATACTACCACCAACAATCCACATATCATCATCACCACACTAACTCCTCTCAATAACATCATGTTCTTGAGGCAACAACCATTAACCTTAAATCTACTTAGCTAAACATCAAGATTACAACAATACTTCCACCAAAACTAGGTTTACAACTATGTTCTAAAAGAGTCTTGAACTTAAATCTTAAGTAAGGATGGGTCAAAGATTTATACCTTTCTTGAGATCTTGATATGTGTTCTTGATGATGGTGGATTCTTGGGAGTGCTTGGTAGGGTTTTTGGAACCTAAAACAACCATTAAAATCAAGAAACCAAAGAAAAGTTACTATTCATACTATTCACTATCATCTTTCTTGAATTTATTTCACTCATCAAAACTTAATAAAAGAGCTTAAAGATTTATCTTACCTTATTTTATGATTTATGAAGCTTGAGAATTAATGGGAGAATTTTTCCATGGTTAGAGTTTGGTGATTTGAATTTGATTTCCATGTTTTTTTTAGAAAGGGCCGAATGTGATGTTCTTGGGAGAGAGGGAGATAAATTGTGTTGGCTTCTTGGTTGCTTCTTGAAATAATGCTTGTGATATCTTGTTTGTTCTCTAGTATAAGTCCTAGGATAGATATATGTTGGCAAATCTTTGGACAATACTAGCTAGCCTTTCTAGATTACAAGCTAAGCTAATTAGTTTAGCCATTAGCTTTACTATTCTCCTAGCCCTTACATGATCATCCTATTTCCTTAGCTTACTATTTGATAAAGCAACCATTGTTACTTTTCTACCACGGTTAGTTAGTGCGATACGTTTATTTAATCGTTTACGTGTTCGTTCGGTCGCTTAAACGTTTTCGTAATAATTTCTCGTAAACGGTTCGCGACGTAAATCCTTTCGTATTTATTCCTTATATTTTGAAGTATCGTCCTTGGATATAAATCCATAGGGTTTTAAATTTGTAATTATATTATGATTCCCGTAATCCTCGATCATTCATAAATATGATCGTTTTTCAAAGTTCATTTTCTTCAAAAACTAATAGCGTTTACATACACTCGTTTGGTATATATAATCATAATATCAACTTCGAAACTCATTTTCCTATGCACAACATAGTGTGGGCTAAAAAAAATTCCCCGTCCGTCAGGGTTACCATTCATTAAATGTTTTTACAAGGTCTCAAAAATTCGAGTTATTACAGTATTCCCCTCTAACAAGGATTCCGTCCCGGAATCAATCAGAAAATAGGTGGTGATATCTAATCCTTATTGTGTCTTCTAGTTCCCATGTCAACTCTTCAACATTTTGATTTCTCCACAAGATTCTAACCAGCTTAACAGCCTTGTTCCTCAACACTTGTTCTTTTTGGTCCATTATCCTTACTGGCTGCTCAACGTAGGTCAGGTCTGGTTATAAATCTACGTGCTCATATTCTATCACATATCGCGCATCCGCATGGTACTTTCTTAACATCGACACGTGGAACACGTTGTGCACCTGTTGCAGATTAGGAGGTAAGGAGAGCTCGTAAGCTAGAGGTCCTATTCTCCTCAAAATTTCAAAGGGTCCTATGAATCTGGGTCTTAACTTTCCTTTCTTTCCAAAGTTCAACACTCCTTTCCACGGAGATACCTTCAATAGCACTGAATCCCCTACTTCATATTCTCTATCTTTTTTGGTCTGGTCGGCGTACTTCTTTTGTATGTCTTGAGCTGCTACCAGTCTCTTCCTGATGAGTCCCACCATTTCCCTGGTTTGATGGACTAACTCTGGTCCTATTATCTTGTGTTCTCCCACTTCATCCCAACATAGGGGAGAGCGGCATCTCCTTCCGTAAAGAGCTTCATACGGAGGCATTCCTATGCTAGCGTGATAGCTATTGTTGTAGGTAAATTCGATCAAGGGTAAGTGGTCATTCCAATTCCCTCTAAAGTTGATGGTACACACTCGCAACATATTTTATAGGGTCTGAATAGTCTTTTCGCTTTGCCCATCAATCTGGGGGTGGTAAGCAGTACTCATGTTTAGTCTGGTGCCCACACATTCTTGGAAGCTTCTCCAAAATCGAGAATTAAACCTTGGGTCTCTATCTGACACTATGGCAATAGGAAAACAATGTCTCACTACAATTTCCTTCAAGTAGATATCCATCAGCTTGTCTACGGTGTACCTTTCGTTGATTGGTAGAAAGTGCGCGGACTTGGTCAGTCTATCTATGATAGCCCATATGGCGTCATGATTGGTTTTCGTTCTTGGTAGGCATGTCACAAAATCCATGGCTATATGGTTCCATTTCCATTTCGGAATTTCCAGGGGCCGTAATAGTCCACTCGGTCGCTGATGTTCAGCCTTCACTCCCTGGCATGTCAAGCACTTGCTGACCCACTCTGCTACTTTTCTTTTCATGTTAGGCCATCAATAGTATTCCTTAAGGTCACGGTACATCTTCGTACTTCCTGGGTGGATTGAATATCTGGATCTGTGCCCTTCGTGCAACAACTCATCTTTTAACTCTTGCACATTTGGAATCCAAATTCGGGACGCATACCTCATGATCCCTTTCCCGTCCTTCTCGCATATCACTTCCTCACCTGTCAATGTTCCCCTTTCTTCACTCATCTTCTTTTCCTGACACACTCGTATCTTTTCAGTCAGTTCCGGCACTAGCTTAATCTCAAATAATCCTTCTGTCCCTTTACCGGTCATTCTCACGTCAATTTCTATCTTCTCAAATTCTTTAATTAACTCCTCAGATGTTATTATCATTTTGATTCTTTCCTTCCTACTAAGGGCGTCAGCCACCACATTGGCTTTACCCGGGTGATACAAAATTACACAGCCGTAGTCTTTAATCAACTCTAACCACCTCCTCTGTTTCATGTTTAGTTCTTTCTGAGTAAAAATATATATTTGAGGCTCATATGGTCTGTGTAAATCTCGCATTTCTCACCGTACAGGTAGTGCCTCCAAATTTTCAGGGAAAACACTATGGCAGCCAATTTTAGATCATGTGTTGGGTATCTGATTTCATACTCCTTCAATTTCCGAGAGGCATACGCGATAACCTATTATTGCTGCATAAGCACACATCCTAGTCCTTTATACGATACGTCGATGTATATCACAAACTCTTCCTTTCCATCGGGAAGAGCGAGCACTAGTGCTGACACCAGTCTCCTTTTCAGTTCCTGAAAGCTTTCCTCATATTTCTCTGTTCATACAAACTTTTCTATTTTTCGGGTAAGTCTAGTCAGTGGGACGACTATCTTAGAAAAGTCTTGCACGAATCTCCGGTAATATCCTGCTAAACCCACAAAACTCCTAACCTCTGTTGGGGTAGTTGGTCTTTCTCAGTTGGATACCGCCTCTATCTTGGCGGGGTCAACTAAAACTCCTTTTTTACTCACCACGTGCCCTAAGAACTGAACTTCCCTTAACCAAAAATTGCATTTCTAGAACTTGGCATATAATTTCTCATTCCTCAGGATTTCTAAGACTATCCTCAAATGTTCTGCATGTTCTTGCTCTGTCTTTGAGTATATTAGAATATCATCTATAAAAACTATCACACATATATCTATGTACATTTTGAATACTCTGTTCATCAAATCCATAAAGGTTGCGGGTGAATTGGTTAGCCCAAATGACATGACTAAGAACCCATAGTATCCATACCTAGTGCGAAAAACAGTCTTTGGTATATCCTCAAGTTTGATTTTTAACTGGTGATATCCTGTCCTCAAATCTATTTTAGAAAAGTGTACAGCACCCTTGAGCTGGTCGAATAGGTCATTAATCCTAGGGAGAAGGTACCTATTCTTAATAGTCAGCTTATTCAACTCTCGGTAGTCTATGTATAATCTCATACTACCGTCCTTTTTCTTTACGAACAGTACTGGCGCTCCCCATGGCGACACACCCATGGCGACACACCGGGTCTTATCATCCCATTATCTAATAACTCTTGCAGTTGAGAAGCTAGTTCCTTCATCTCAACTAGGGCTAGCCGATAAGGGGCCTAAAATACTAATGCCGTTCCTGGTGCTAATTCTATAGCAAATTCTATTTCTCTGTCAGGTGGAAATTCTGGTAAGTTCTCTGGAAACACATCCTCGAATTCATTTACTATGGGTATGTCCTGTATGTTAGGAACTTCCTTCTTAGTATCCATCACATAGGCCAAATAGGCCTCGTTACCTTTCTTTAACAATATTTTCTCCTGTAGCATGGTCAGAAATTTCTGGGTCTGTCGTTGACCTCTAAACACTACTTCCTTTCCATTTTCCACTCTTATCTTCACCCTCTTCTGCTCATAATCTATTTGTGCTCCATTATTGGATAACCAATCCATTCCTAAGATTATGTCATATTATTCTAACGCAAATGGAATTAGGTCAACCTCAAAGACTTTTCCTTCTAATTTCAACTTGCATTTGGTGTGTACTTGATCTACAGGAATTATTTCTTTGTTTGCTATTTCCACTTGTAATACCTCACATAAGGGTACGGCGTTAAGTTTTAACTTTTTAGAAAAATCTTGAGATATAAATGACTTGGTTGCTCCAGAATCAAATAGGACATTTGCATGTTCAGAATTTAACAGAAGGGTACCTACTATCACGTCTGTGTTCCAGACAGCGTCCTGAATGGTCATGTTGAAGGTCCTAGCAGCTGGGGACGGGTTGGATGCAGCTCTGCTCATCCCTGAGACTGGGGGCTTTAATGTCGGGCAATCCTTCCTCATGTGCCCTATCTTTCCATACTGGAAACATGTCACGCTGGGCTGGTTTCACTGGAAACATGTCACACTTATAGCATTTCAGAGGGGCTCTCGCCTGGCTACACACTCCAAAGTGTCTCTTTCCACATATTTGACACTCCGATATTGGGGCGCGGGGCTGGCTATGAAATGTTGCCTTAGATTGTCCGCCACCCTGGCCAACACTCTCACTAGGGGCTTTTCTAAATCTGGGGCCTCTCGCAGGTTGGGACACCACTCCCCTGACGAACCTGCTCAGAAGGCTCCTGATCCCGGTTCCTCCTTCTTGGCTTCCTATCTTCCTCTTCCTATTTTCCTTTTCCTTCAAACTTTGCCTTCCAGCTTCAACAATCGAGGCTTTCTGCACTAAGGTGGCGTAATCTGTCAGCTCTAGTACTGCCACTCGGTTCTGGATCCACTGTTTCAGACCAAGCTGAAACCTTCGCGCTTTCTTCTCTTTAGTATTCAAGAACTCAGGCACAAATCGTGACAGCTCAGTAAACTTGGCCTCATACTCTGCCACAGTCATCTTATCTTGTTTCAACTCTAGAAACTTAATCTCCATCTGAGTTTCCATAAACCTGGGGAAATACTTATCTAAGAACAGTCGGGTAAATCTATCCCATGGAATCACAACATCAGTCTCGAGGTTTCGTTTGGACTCCCACCAGTAATTAGCTTCTCCTTTCAGCATGTAAGAAGCGAAAATGGTCTTGTGTCGTTCTTCCATACCTAGAATCTTGAAGGACTTTTCTATTTCCTTGAGCCAGGCCCGTGCTTCAACGGGGTCGGCAGATCCTAGAAACTCTGGGGGTTTGAGGGATTTGAATGCCCTGAAGTCAGTGGCTACAGTCTGTTGGGCAATATGCGGTTGTGGTGGAATGGGCTGTTGGCTCAGATTTTCCCTTAATAGTTCCATAAACTCATTCATGGGGTTCCCTCCTTGATGGATATCCTCAGCCTCTTCTTCTACATATTCTTCCTCATTATATTCATTATAGTCTAGATCTTCTTCACTTTCTTCATTCACTACGGGGTCAGGTCCATTCCGTTGTTGGTTAACAGATTCTACGGGTTGTGCCCTGGTTCCTCTTCTACGGGGTGGCATTGTTCTGATAATGAAAATTAGTCAATATAGTTGCAAATATTTTACAATTGGATTAATTTATTTATAGGTAAGCATGTAATTCATTATCTAGTATGTTTTTATCGAGTACAATAATATGGAAATCAATTTCTTAATAACTATTAGATATATACCATAGGGTCTCCCAATTATATCTTAGAGACAAAACAACTTATCCGAGTTCATACATGACCTGATTATAATACATCGTTGCTTGTCCTGAATACTGAAATGCAAATATATAAACCGTGTACCCTGAAGGGCTAGGAATGCTATCTACTACTAGCTATCCTAAAAAAATTGGTGACAAGTCACCCAGCCCTTTACAAGGTCCATACAATAGTCACTCATCCCTCAGTCACTGTCACTGCGCGTGAGGTCTCGCACCCTCCTCATCGCTCCTGCCAACATCAGTTCTGCGTTAACTACCGGGATGTATCCTCCCACCGCCGTCATCCTCATCTGAACCCGGGTACGGAGCTCGATCCCATCGATCTTTGTGACGGCCTCAACCCCGGGGTCAGGAATTGACGTCATCCACAACACAACAAGCAACACAATAAAATTCATTTCACTGATAAAACATAATCATGACCCCTCTTACCAAGATCTTTTTTAGGTTTAAGTATGACTTAGGTCATAATTTATCACAAAACTGATTTATTACAACCACCTTGACAATACTATCTTAATACAACAACTCAGTAGACCACTTCTGGTCTGACCCAACTACCTCAGAGGAGTCTGACACGGAAGAAACTGGAACTCTGCCCCGACTACCACTGAAGAATCTCCTAGGTATCTGCAATACATATATAAAACATTTTACAAGGGTGAGCGATCAATTGCTCAGCAGTACCAATATATGAATAATAATAAAAAACAGTTTATGATAAACAGTTATAGGAACAGAATTCATAACTTGCTAGAAAACAAGTAAAACATGTATAAACTGAAAGGAATATGTCCTAAGTCCAATCATGTATTAGGATTTAGGAATAACTTTTATATAATCTGTTTTGATTTCATTGATATTAATAAAGACTTGTTTTGTTTTTATTACGGGCTTTATCTATTTAAGTGTTTAAATAAGATATACCATAGTTTAGAGTAAAGCTTTTTATGGATTATGATGAGATCATAATAGTGAGACCTAAAAAGATGATAACTCTAAACTTAAATATTTCCTGGTCATAGGATTACTAACTGGTAATTAATAATCCGCAAAGATCGGTACATACTATGCTTGCTTCATTATGAAGGATGTCTGTTCTCATAGACATTTGTGTGGTGACACTATAGCTAGTATGCAGGTGCTTATTATGGAATAATTCACTGAACATGACTCGCACAGCTGAACAACTGATGGAGTTCACTCACGTGTCAGCAGTTGTTCACATAGTGATAGTTGTACAAGTATCCTTAGACTTGAGGTCATCATAGTCATCTTGTGTACACTGAACTATGCTTTTGTTTAGTTCTTAGTCTCCAGGGACAATTATTAGGGCTCTTCTGGGTATAGGAATTTGTACACGAAGATAGTGTATGATCAATAAAGGATCTACCCCTTCCAGTGAAGGAAGTGAATGTTCAAGGCTGATCCACTTATGCTAGTTCAGGAATCTCTGGCCAGAGTAAATGAAATTAGAAAGGAGTTTCTAATTTGCATAGAACTACGCATAGTAAATGATAAGCAAAGTGATTGAATTAGATAGGCTTGACACGAGATCCATGCCTTGTATTTAATCGAGACATTGTAGGGTAGAAGAAGTTTATTGTACGGTAACTATTCACTGAATAGGTTCTTGGTATTCTAAGCAGTGAATTCATATTATCCGGATAGTCGCGATATGCTGAGAAGTATCCCTCACGATGTAGAATAAATGTGATTGATTAATTAATCATATTTAATAAATTAGAGAATTTATATAAATAATGATACAAATAGTTTTATTATTATTTATTTCTACTACCGGCTTAATATTGAACCTACAGGGTCACACCATAAAAAGAGAATGATTTAATGGTGGAGGAATTAATTAATAATGGCTAATAATTATTTATTTGTGAAATAAATAATTAATTGGCAAATTTAATAATTGATTAAATGAGATTTAATTGATTATAAATTAATTAAGAAAAGTTCTTAATATTATTAATTAAAGGATTTAATTTTTGGAAATTAAATCAAGAGAGAGAATTATTTCTAAAGTGTTTAGAAAAAGGATTAATAATTAAAAGGTGTTTTAATTATTAATAAGAATAATAAATGGGATAATAATAATAATATTTATGGGAAAATTTCAGCTGAAAATTTTGCCTATAAATACACTATTATAGACCCTATTTTATTTGAACCCCATCAAACCCGAAAACCAAAAAAGTTTGGAAAACCCAATTCTCTCCACCTCATTCCTCCTCCTTAACATCGTTTTCTTGGTGGATACCGGTGGAGTGCTTCACACTTGAGGAGCAACTGCTAAGGATCTCTGATCGTTGTCTCCGAATTATTTTAAAGGTTAGAATCGATCCCTCGAATTTTTATTCATGATTTATTTGCTTTTATTTGGATTTTGTATGTGTAAAAGTGTTTTGCCATGCCCCGCTGCGTTTAAAAATCCAACAATGGTATCAGAGCAAGGTTGTATGCATATAGATCTGTGGTAAAAATTTCAGAATTTTATGTGCTTGTATGAATTAATTATGATTTTTACAAGTTATATTATGGATTAATTTTGTCTGATGAGAAATTGTTTCTCAGAATAATTTTGAATATTGATCTGGGTTCTACAAGTGTTGTAGATCGTCTGGGTATTTTTTTCATAATTTTGTGATGTATAGATTTTTTATTATGAATTTTTGAAGTTGTATCAATTAAATTCGTAATTAAATAAATTGTATCAATTAAATTCGTAATTAAATAAATCATATATATATATATAAATTGATTGTATGTAAGTATATATCTATTGCATCTGCTATTGCCTGTCTGTGATGCACGTTGAAACAATAGAAGACAGAGAAGTCTGACAAGCACGCTGATCGAGGAGGACAGGCGGCGGCTGTTGCAAAAAATCAAAAAAAAATAATAGGGGTGTAACGCATTCTGGGAATGCGTTACACACCTGTGACGCATTCACGGAATGCGTTACACCCTTAAATGGCTTAAAAGGTGTGTAACGCATCACCGGAATGCGTTACAGGGCTTGTAACGCGTTCCTGTAATGCGTTACAGCCCTTCTGTTGATTTTAAAATTGATTTTCTGGGAGTTTCGTAACTCCTTTTGGGCGTGCAATATACCGTTGGATTCATTTTTCTGAGACGGATCTAATGTAGTGATCAATTTTAGTTTATATAAAAGTTTTGAACTGTTTATATTTCCATGAAGTGTTTTAAAGCTATTTTTGACTGTTTTTATTTGCCTTTAAATGCTTCATATGATACATAGAGATGTATAATGCTTAGACGAATGTGCTAGATGACATAACATGCCTACCTTGATGTTTATTCATGTTGATATATGTGATATATATTTAGTTTATCATGCGATGATAGATTTAGGTGAACTTAAATAAACATAAGGCGTTTGTTAGACAACCTAGTATAGTGAAATTGTTTCATAACCTTAATAATAATATTATGAATACAATCATAAGATTCTTGTGTTTATGAAACACGTAATTGAATATGAATTTTCGATATGAGAGAAAGGATGATTCTGTCAACAACAGATTTCTATCTGTAAAAAAGGGTTATTAAGTGACGCCTCTTGACAATGCTCCACCCGATCTGGGAATCATCTGATTATTGATTATTGATTTGAAATATTTAATTTAAAAGGAAGAATCTCTTTATAATATGATTATGATTGTAACGTGATATAATCCCTCTAAAATTAAATAATATCAAGTAGTAATTGGCCAATGACACAACGGGCTTGTGTCGGTCATAGCCTTCCAACATGGTAGAAAGTAGTTCTTATTTTTGAATCATTGTCGTTTCGTGCCACAGCCGAGGGCTTTGATTTCGAAATAAGAAATACTTGTCTATTACATAGAGATGTGTACATTGAATAAGAATCTAAAGGTCGTTACGTGCCACAGCCGTGGGCCTTTGAGGACTGATTCAATTGTACGGAATGTTGGGTTAGACTTGACTTAGAATATTGAGTTTGTCGTGCCACAGCCGTGACTCAATTATTCAAGAGGCTAAAGTTTGATTAGGGAATAACATTAGATGTAATTGACAAGAGTTGTCTGCCTATTGAACATTACATGGCGTTTCGTGCCACAGCCGGGGTTGTGTAATGGAATGTAGGATCCCTATTCCCACTAGCATTATGAATGCTTAATTTTTCATGTAGGGGGTTGAATAAATTAGGAAAACTAGTGGGAGCCACTTATGAATAAAGACCCGATTCATATAGTGTTTTGAAATGAAATCGAATATTTGCTAAGTGTTGTTATGTGTTTATCATTTACAGATTTACTTTGTACGTTATGTCTTCTGCACTATCACTCAGGAGCATACTAGATGCTCACAAATTGACTGGTCCTAATTATGCTGACTGGCTTCGAAACTTGAGAATTGTTCTCAGGATTAAGAAGCTGGAATACGTGATTGACTCACCTAAGCCTACTGAACCTGCTAGTGATGCACATAATGATGAACATGTTGTGTATCGTAAGTGGATAGATGATGCAAATGTTGCTCAATGCATCATGCTAGCTTCCATGAACATTGAGCTACAGAAGCAACATGAGCATATGGATGCTCACACTATCCTCATGCATCTACAAGAGTTGTATGATGTGGCGGGGAGGACAGCTCGATATGAGATATCGAAGGAGTTGTTCGGTTGTAAGATGTCTGAGGGATCATCTGTGAATGACCATGTACTTAAGATGATCAATTTGATTGAACGTCTTGGACAACTTGGTTTTGCCATGGATGAGGAGCTGAGCCAAGACTTGGTCTTGCAATCGCTTCCGAGTTCGTTCTCGCAGTTTGTTGTGAACTTTCACATGAATAAGTTGGATGTCAGCCTGCCTGAACTCCACAACATGTTGAAGACTGCGGAATCGAATTTTCCCCCTAAGAAGAGTTCTGTTCTTCTAATTGGTGAAGGTTCCAATCCTAAGAAAAGGAAGAGGAACCCTTCCAAGAAGAAGAAAGTAGGTGAGAAAATGCCGGTTCCACCAAAAGCTGAAGACCCCAAGAGCAAAGTTGTTTGCTTTCACTGTAACAAGGTGGGGCACTGGAAGAGGAACTGCAGGGTTTACCTTGCAGAATTGAAGAAGAAGAAGGGTAGTGAGACTACCGCTTCTGATTCAGGTATGTTCATGATAGAAGTGAATATGTCATTAAATCAAATTTCTACTTGGGTATTAGATACCGCCTGTGGTTCTCATATCTGCAATTTGTTGCAGGGACCAAGGAGAAGTAGGACTCTTGAGGAAGAGGAGGTGATTCTACTGATGGGAAATGGAGCAAGAGTTGCTGCTGAAGATGTAGAATCATTTCATTTACATATGCCTACGGGCAAGACTATTGTTTTAAATAATTGTTATTTTGTTCCCTCGATTGTGAGGAATATTATTCCCATGTTAGACTTGGCTGGATTTTCATTTATTATTGAGAATAATGAATGTTCTATTCTTAGAGATAATATTCTTTATGGACGTGGTACTTTAAATAATGGTCTGTATATATGTGACATGATTTACTTCAGATTGAACAAACTAATAAAAGAAAAGGGATGATGAAAATCTCACTTCATTGTGGCACTGCAGTCTCCATTTAGTAGACATGGAGAGAGGGCTGCAAATTTGCTAGGAATGGTACACACAGATGTATGTGGACCAATGTCTACGCAAGCCATGGGTGGATTTTCATACTTCATTACTTTCATAGATGATAGATCTGGATTCGGATATGTGTTTGATGAAACACAAGTCTGAGGCCTTTGAAAAGTTCAAAGAGTATAAGTATGAAGTGGAGAAACAACCAAACATAGTATTATAACTCTTCGATCAGATCGAGGTGGTGAATACTTTAATGGAGTGTTTCTAGATTATCTCAAAGTAAATGGTATAGTCTCCCAGTGGACTCCTCCAGATTGGTATCTGAAAGGAGAAATCAAACTTTGTTAGACATAGTTCGGTCCATGATGGGCTATGCAAATCTTCCAGTATTCCTATGGGGTTATGCATTGGAAACCTCAGCATATTTACTGAATAAGGTGCCTTCCAAATCTGTTCCTCAAACTCCGCATGAGATATGGAAAGAAAGGAAACCGAGTCTTAAACACGTTAAGATTTGGGGATGTCCAGCTTATGTCAAGAAAGTTGACCCAGATAAGCTGGAATATCGATCCGTAAAAGTAGTTTTGTGGGATATCCTAAAGAGACTTTAGGGTATTACTTTTGTACCGATCATCGGGTGTTTGTCTCCAGACATGCTACCTTCTTGGAAAAGGAGTTTATCCTTGAAGGAAACAGTGGGAGCAAAATTGAACTTGATGAAGTTCAAGAAGCACAAACTACTACGAATCAAGTGGAAACACCTGTTCTGACTGAACAACCTTTTGTGGAACAGCCCATTCATAGAACAGGGAGAGTGTCTTGCCAACGTAAGAGGTAATATGGCCTTGTCATTGAGAATGACATTGAGTTGTCGATCATTGATGATGACGACCCTGTGACCTATAATGAGGCTATGAGTAGTGTTGACTCAGAGAAATGGCATAGTGCCATGAAATCCAGAATGGAATCTATGTATATGGTATACAAAAGATAGATTATAGAGATGGCCAGGTGGAGACCTATAAGGCCAGGCTTGTGGCAAAAGGATTCAAACAAAGGCAATGGATTGACTTTGATGAAACCTTTTACCTATAGCCCTGTTAAAATCAGTTCGGATTTTGCTTGCGATTGCTGCTTACTACGACTATGAGATCTGGAAATTAGCCAGATGGTTTTCTTTCCAAGAGAAATGAAAACCTAGTGTGTAAGCTGTTGCGAACCATATGTGGTTTAAAGCGAGCTTCTCAAAAGATGGAACATTCGTTTTGATGAGACAATCAAAAAGTTTGATTTTATCAAAAACGAAAATGAACCATGCGTCTACAAAAGGGTTAGTGGGAGCGCGGTAACATTTCTTGTATTGTATTGAATTAGAGTTGACACACATAACAACATAGCAGACTCACTCACAAAGCTACTTTCTGAAAGTCACTTTGATCGTCATAAAGACAAGATGGGTATTAGATACCAGAGTGATTGGCTTTAGTACAAGTGGGATATTGAAAGGAATATGTCCTAAGTCCAATCATGTATTAGGATTTAGGAATAACTTTTATGTAATCTGTTTTGATTTCATTGATATTAATAAAGACTTGTTTTGTTTTTATTACGGGCTTTATCTATTTAAGTGTTTAAATAAGATATACCATAGTTTAGAGTAAAGCTTTTTATGGATTATGATGAGATCATAATAGTGAGACCTAAAAAGATGATAACTCTAAACTTAAATAGTTCCTGGTCATAGGATTACTAACTGGTAATTAATAATCCGTAAAGATCGGTACATACTATGCTTGCTTCATTATGAAGGATGTCTTTTCTCATAGACATTTGTGTGGTGACACTATAGCTAGTATGTAGGTGCTTATTATGGAATAATTCACTGAACATGACTCGCACAACTGAACAACTGATGGAGTTCACTCACGTGTCAGCAGTTGTTCACATAGTGATAGTTGTACAAGTATCCTTAGACTTGAGGTCGTCATAGTCATCTTGTGTACACTGAACTATGCTTTGGTTTAGTTCTTAGTCTCCAAGGACAATTATTAGGGCTCTTCTGGGTATAGGAATTTGTACACGAAGATAGTGTATGATCAATAAAGGATCTACCACTTCCAGTGAAGGAAGTGAATTTTCAAGGCTGATCCACTTATGCTAGTTCAGGAATCTCTGGCCAGAGTAAATGAAATTAGAAAGGAGTTTCTAATTTGCATAGAACTACGCATAGTAAATGATAAGCAAAGTGATTGAATTAGATAGGCTTGACGCGAGATCCATGCCTCGTATTTAATCGGGACATTGTAGGGTAGAAGAAGTTTATTGTACGGTAACTATTCACTGAATAGATTCTTGGTATTCTAAGCAGTGAATTCATATTATCCGGATAGTCGCGATATGCTGAGAAGTATCCCTCACGATGTAGAATAAATGTGATTGATTAATTAATCATATTTAATAAATTAGAGAATTTATATAAATAATGATAAAATAGTTTTATTATTATTTATTTCTACTACCGGCTTAATATTGAACCTATAGGGTCACACCATAAAAAGAGAATGATTTAATGGTGGATGAATTAATTAATAATGGCTAATAATTATTTATTTGTGAAATAAATAATTAATTGGCAAATTTAATAATTGATTAAATGAGATTTAATTGATTATAAATTAATTAAGAAAAGTTCTTAATATTATTAATTAAAGGATTTAATTTTTGGAAATTAAATCAAGAGAGAGAATTATTTCTAAAGTGTTTAGAAAAATGATTAATAATTAAAAGGTGTTTTAATTATTAATAAGAATAATAAATGGGATAATAATAATAATATTTATGGGAAAATTTCAGCTGAAAATTTTGCCTATAAATACACTATTATAGACCCTATTTTATTTGAACCCCATCGAACCCGAAAACCCAAAAAGTTTGGAAAACCCAATTCTCTCCACCTCCTTCCTCCTCCTTAACATCGTTTTCTTGGTGGATACCGGTGGAGTGCTTCACACTTGAGGAGCAACTGCTAAGGATCTCTGATCGTTGTCTCCGAATTATTTTAAAGGTTAGAATCGATCCCTCAAATTTTTATTCATGATTTATATGCTTTTATTTGGATTTTGTATGTGTAAAAGTATTTTGCCATGCCCCGCTGCGTTTAAAAATCCAACATAAACTGGATATCAAAACTAGCATGCTCTGTAAAACCAAATCAATAGTTGTGTGCTGTGCATAAATACCAGAGTTAAATTTTAGCATGCTACTTTCATTTTTCAAATCTTCCGTCCCATCGCAGGACCCATAAACCCATTTGTCCCGTTACGGGGACCCAAAATCATTTATTCCGTTACGGGAACCATAAAACTTGTCCCATCACAGGACCTATAAAACTTGTCCCATCACTGGACCTATAAAACTTATTCCTCTCCGGGAACCTCAAAATCACTTGCTCAGATATAAAAGTATTGGATGATCCCTGGTGAGATAGCTGATCAGGCTATCTCCATAGGATAACTCTATCTTGGCTATTCTCTGAAAACTTGTTCCGGAACTCAGAGAATAGATAGGTCCCTGTCACGCTGGGCTGGTGGTTATAATAGGGTGCGCAATCACTTCGCCTCTTACACTATCTTCCAGGCCGTTACGGGCCTCCTGCGTACGCTCATCTAATTATCTGATCATTTTTATCCAGTTTTCCAAATCACTTATCTATCTCTTTTCAAAACCATTCTATCACAGCACACTTTCCAAAACATTATCATTTTATTCAAAATTTAGAGATAGGCATTTTCAGAAGTTACTTTTCCCCCAAAACCTAAGTTAACAAAACATTTTGAAACCCAGGGAATACAACTTAAATCGTTTTGTTCCAGTACGTAATTTAAATCAACAATTATTCATATATACTGAACCGTAAAAGATTTGTTCAGGGGTACTTGCCTTGCAGAGCTTTACAAATACTAAGGATTGACCTTGAGCCGACACAGACACTCAGGCTTTAACGTCTAATCACTAGATTATCCTGGATTCGACTTCAACACTCAGGTTCTTCGATTGGAACCTTCCTGAGCTCGTCGACTGTCCACTAGGCTATCCAATCCCAACTCTTGGGCCTTCCAACTAGCACCTACAAAGTCGAAACACCCTAACTTAGACCTTCGTTTATGCTTGACATATCCTCGCTAAAAATCTTCCCGAACCTTAACAAAAACCGACTCCTAACATACTTCATATAATAATACACGTATCAATTAGGGTTCACATTCTCGAAAATTGGTTCGGTGTTCATTTCCAGAAAATATGTATATCTGTCCTTTTACGAAATTAGAGTTATCGATTTTAGCAAAGTATTTCATCACAACACATAATTAGATTCCGTATAGATTACTCATATATAACCGATCGACGTTTCGATAGTCATTGGGTAAGGTCTCGCATTTCCGTAATTTAATTTTCCAGAAATCGGGCAGCACATCCTTTAATTATCAGCTAACCCGCCGAACGTCCCGACGTCAAATCAATCACAGCCAATTCAAACCAACCACAATAAAATTCCCAACCACCGATTCCGGTCAATAATGTCAATTCACAAATTCACAAACACCAATTAAATACACTTATTATTCGTTATTATCCGCATATTTATATTTTCATTCATATTAGGACTCAGAATTAATTCATCACCGTCCACCGTCGACTCACTGAAGTTCACCGTTGACGGTGGTAAAATTTATCGGTGCCCGATACGCGTCAGGTTTCCAAATAAATTTCATTGATTAAATTAATATTTTCTCGCATTAAAATATATTTTATTTTCACGAAACCAGTCAATTAATCTCCTACAGAAATTAAGTAAAATAATTACAAGAATATTTAATACACACGCGTGTAAACACGCACCAACAGAAAAGAAACCAGGCAACATATCGGAAACAACAGAGGAAAAGAGAACCGAGAACAAAAATCCACAAAAAGAACAGTCGGCCGCCACGCCGGAAAAATAGGCGGCAGCCGGAATAACAACAGAAGGCAGACACACTAAAAAGAAATGCCACGCGGCACCTCTTATCGGAAAAAGCCCGGAAGGCGGCGACCAGGCAACATAGAGAAATCGAGCACAACACAAGCACGGAACACACACAGACATCGCAACACCGCCACCATTTTAAACTAGAACGACGGCAACAAGGTGGCGGCGAAAGTCACCGGCAAACAAGAAGAAAACAGCAACAGACTCACCGTGAAGAAAGGAAACACAGGGGAGAAAACCCAGAGACAAAGAATCGAGTGAGGCGAAAGAGGGAGAAATCGAATAGGAGAGATTAGAGAGATTGAATAGGATCGAGTGACAATGAACCGAGAAGGGGAAGAACGGGTTAAACCCGAGTAATACAATTCACCCCCCCATTTTCTATTATTATTGTTTCCGTGATAACCCTGGACTCGGACACCGCAATTTAAAAAATTTAACGAGCTTTTAACAGGTAAAATAATCCAAAAATTCACGAAAATCATTTTAAAAATCCCGAAGTAATTAAGAGTTTATAGAATAACATTTTCCGAAATTTTTAAATCAGTTCTATAGCGCACATTGGACCCGCGTTTTATAATTTAACGAACAATCGCGCAGGTAAGTATAAACCGAAAAAAATTCCAAAATAATTTTAAAATTCTCGGAATATTCCAAACTTGAATAAAATATGAATTTCGTAATTTTTGAAGAATTCTAGAATTAAATAATGACTTTACAATTAAATACAATCAGAAAATCCTTTAAGGGTAAATAATCAATAAAATATTGATTTCTCAATTCTAAAAACTCCTAAAAATAATTAATAATATTATGAAGCCATAAAAATGATTTTAGAGATAACCCAGGTATTTATGGAAATAAATCCTGAATAAAATCACCTTTAAATATAAAAGTGAAACAACACAGCCTCAAAACGAATTACACAATTGATACTTGAATACCAACGATCACACATAATTAACAACAAAATAATATCCAACTGACAGCACCCATACACATATTTTAAATACGTACTTATTCAATAATTGCACATTTAAATAATAAAAATATACGAGTCGTTATATCCTTCCCCCTTAAATAGATTCTGTCCTCAGAATCTAATTTAACTAAACAAGTGAGGATATTTGTCAAGCATATCTGATTCTAACTCCCAAGTAGATTCTTCTACTCGAGGATTTATTCAAAGCATGCCCACTATAGACGTGAACTCAATCTTAAGGACTCGCTCATAATGACCTAGTATCTGGGTCGATCATTCCACGCAGAACAATTTAGATGAGAGCCCATTGGCTCCTACTCAACGACTTGGTTCAAATCAAGAACATAACGGTTTAACAATGACATGCAGAACACACTATAAATTGCTGCAACTGTAATGACAATGCTAACTCATGAGCATTTCATTTATCTTCCTCGATACCTCCAATGGGTACATATATTTAGGGCTCAACTCGCCTCTTCTAATCAAACCTAACCAATCTCTTTCAATGTGAAATTTTGTTAATACCCACGATCCTACTTTTATATCCATACTCTTTCGATGCAAATCCGACTTCTTTCTTGTCCATCCCAAGCTGCGTCAACTCCTTTTCGAATCAACACCACTATGTCCTTGGTGCGCTAAACTTACTCAGGATCTAACAACATTTCTACTCCCACTTTCTCTCAATATAGGGGAACTCACACTTATGCTCACACAGGGCTTCACAAGGTAGCATTCCCTACTAACATGATAATTATTAACATAGATAAACTCAATCAATGGTAGGTGATTACCACAGTTTCCTTTTAGATCCAAACTATATACTCTCAACATATCTTATATTATCTGAATCATCTTTTCACTTTGACCCTTCGTCTACGGATGATAGGCGGTGCTCATTTTTAACTTAGTTTCCAAATATTCGAACACCTCCTACTCATTTCCATTAGTTAAGGTTGGAAAGTAATCTCATATCTTCACTTCTTCTCAGCTTCAGATATTTGAACTTCACATTCCATTTTTTTCAATTCTTTTATTAACTCGTCAGCAATTTTAATCACATATAGTCCTCTCCTTCTGCACAGGGTATCTGTTACTACACCGGCTTTGCTTAAATGGTCGTTAATGGAATAATCGGAATCATTTATTACTCTCAGCCAAAATTCTTACTTGAAACTTAATTTATAGTTGCTTCCCTTCTAATCTTCGTAGGGAAATCCTTGGGCGTTCCACATGGACGTCCTTGGTCCTTGAATAGCTGAGGATGTTATCAATAAATACAATCATGCTTATCCAAGCACTCCTTATACACCATGTTCACTAACTGATACACTTGTTAATCCAAATAACATTATCAAAAATTGGGATGCCCATATTACATTTTAACTGCAGTCTTCGATACGTCCTCAAGCTGGATCTTAAGTCAATCCCCGAGAAACAACACATTCCTTGAATTAGGTTACATAAATAATCAATTCCTAATAGAGTTACTTATTCTTGTTCGTCATTTTATTAAACTCCCGATAATCATTAAACATTCTCATAATTTCATCCTTCTTTTCAGCAGCATTTCTGGTGCAAACCAAGGGACTATATCTGGTATGCTCACCTTCCTTACTAATATCTTTTACAATTATCGAGCTAATTATTTCGTCCCACTAACCTTCAAAGAAACTCCAGGGCATTCATATATTACTCAACTTCCTCCAGCTTAAGCATTTTCTTCTTCGTATCTTTACACATGGTGGATCTACTTTATACCCTTAGCTTATTAACTTCTTTCTTCGCATGATTGGAAGAGCTTCTTATCTTGCTCCTTCCTTTAGCAACTCACCCCACTACTGACTTCCATACACTTTACTATTCGCTTCTCCCGAATTAATCTTTGCCTTATGACAGGACAACCAATTCGTTACTAAAATCATATCAAACTCCTCTAGCTTTAAGGGTGTCATATCAGCTGCACTACGTCTGAATTCTAACCACTCGATCTTTTGGTCACTCTGGAAGTTCTACCTCTAGCTGTGCTGGATGCCGGCCCTTGGGATGTAGTATCTTGAGTAACTGTTCCACAACTCCTTGCAATATGCCCAACCTTCCTACAATGGTAAGGAATAACTCCTCGATTTTCTGGATTACATTCCAACGCATCATGACCCTTATGACCGCATTTAAAACATTGAACATTCTCTGTTTTCGGATCTGAAAATCACATCAGCCTTTAACTTAATATAATTGGAACTGACTTCTGTCTAACTGACCATTAGTTGGTAAAATTAACCAACTCTCTCATTTAATTGTTCAATTGGAGTATCATCAGAAACATCAAAAACACACAAAAGTACACTGTATCCTTAAAAGTAGGGTATTGTCCAAAAATTGGGGCAGCATTTCCTCTATATTACTGATTACCAGTCGGACTCAAGACGACACCAATGATCAACCAACAACCATATCAATCCATCAACATCAACCAAACCACCAACAAGTATACTAACCATCTTTCACCACTTAACTCCACGGTTCACAATATTGTGACACATAACATGTTAATAACCATATGTATCACTAACCAACATCATAAAATGAGGTTGGCTATTTCAGCCACAACTACCAAAAAGCAAACTCGCAAACTAGGTCAACTTAAGGACCTCTGCTAGGCATACTAGTCCAAGTTTCAGCCAACCATACTTCTAAAGGCGGTTCCCTATCATTTTCCATAGACTCGACAACCACTGAATTAACTTTTCTAAGACAACAACCTTTTCCAATGGATCACAAATCCTTTCTGCTGCCATCATTCCAAAATAGCAACCGGATATAGAACCTTTATTTCTCCTGACGGTCAACTCTTCGTTTATTTTCCATAACTAGGACGGTCTGACCACAGAGGTTACCGAAGGAAATTTATTGCCATAAAATGCCAAATAAAATTTTGAAATCAAGATAATCTATTCTAAAAGAAAAGCGAAGAAGATGCGGATATGACTGAGAGCAACCATACAAGTACGTAAGATGACTAGTCTTAGTACCATACAGTTTACAACACATAATTTGGTGGCGTCCCACCAGACCCTTTGCCACACAGACAAATAGTCAAATCATATGTATTGTTTGCCTTAATCGACCGATAGAGCTTCCGAGGAAAGAGATATAAGGGTTCAAGATATAAACCACAATACTGATCACTTTCTCGAGAAACAAAACTAGAACCTTCTACCAGACATTACCAATGATACTTAGAAACAAGGGAGACTTACTAAAATCTAGGGCAGTTCCAGCCAATCCTCAATAGACATCAAGGTTACGCCTCCGTAACCCTTGACTGAACTCATAAACTCACTCCTCTGATTGAGTTGCTGACTCACATCTATATATAAACCTTCTTGCACTCTTCTGACTCTATTCCTAACCCAAATGAGGGACTCAAACCTGTAGCTCTGATACCAACTGTGACGGCCTCAACCCCGGGGTTAGGAGTTAACTTCATCCACAACACAACAAGCAACACAATAAAATTCATTTCACTGATAAAACATAATCACGAACCCTTTTACCAAGTTCTTTTCCAGGTTTAAGTATGACTTAGGTCATAATTTATCACAAAACTGATTTATTACAACCACCTTGACAATACTATCTTAATATAGCAACTCAGTAGACCACTTCTGGTCCGACACAACTACCTCAGAGGAGCCTAAAACGGAAGAAACTGGAACTCTGCCCCGACTACCACTGAATAATCTCCTAGGTATCTGCAATACATATATAAAACATTTTACAAGGGTGAGCGATCAATTGCTCAGCAGTACCAATATATGAATAATAATAAAAAAAAATTATGATAAACAGTTATAGGAACAAAATTCATAACTTGCTAGAAAACAAGTAAAACATATATGAACTGGATATCAAAACTAGCATGCTCTGTAAAACCAAATCAACAGTTGTGTGATGTGCATAAATACCAGAGTTAAATTTTAGCATGCTACTTTCATTTTTTAAATCTTCCGTCCCATCGCAGGACCCATAAATCCATTTATCCTTTTACGGGGACCCAAAATCATTTGTTTCGTTACGGGAACCATAAAACTTGTCCCATCACAGGACCTATAAAACTTGTCCCATCACAGGACCTATAAAACTTGTTCCTCTCCGGGAACCTCAAAATCACTTGCTCAGATATAAAAGTATTAGATGATCCCTGGTGAGATAGCTGATCAGTCTATCTCCATAGGATAACTCTATCTTGGCTATCCTATGAAAACTTGTTCCGGAACTCAGAGACTAGCTAGGTCCCTGTCACGCTGGGCTGGTGGTTATAATAGGGTGCGCAACCACTTCGCCTCTTACGCTATCTTACAGGCCGTTACGGGCCTCCTGCGCACGCTCATCCAATTATTTGATCATTTTTATCCAGTTTTCCAAATCACTTACCTATCTCTTTTCAAAACCATTCTATCATAGCATACTTTCCAAAACATTATTATTTTATTCAAAATTTAGATATAGGCATTTTGAAAAGTTACTTTTCCCCCAAAACATAAGTTAACAAAATATTTTGAAAGCCAGGGGATACGTAACTTAAATTGTTTTATTCCAGTACATAATTTAAATCAACAATTATTCATATATACTGAACTGTAAAAGATTTGTCCAGGCGTACTTGCGTGGCAGAGCTTTACAAATATTAACGATTGACCTTGAGTCGACACGGACGCTTAGGCTTTAACGTCTAATCACTAGATTACCCTGGATTCAACTTCAACACTCAGGTTCTTCGATTGGAACCTTCCTGAGCTCGTCGATTGTCCACTAGGGTTCACGTTCTCGAAAATCGTTTCGGTGTTCATTTCCAGAAAATATGTATATCTGTTCTTTTACGAAATTAGGGTTATCGGTTTTAGCAAAGTATTTCATCACAACACATAATCAGATTCCGTATAAAGTACTCATATATAACCGATCGACGTTCCGATAGTCATTGGGTAAGGCCTCGCATTTCCATAATTTAATTTTTCGGATATCGGGCAGCACCTCCTTTAATTATCGGCTAACCCGTCGAACGTCCCGACGTCAAATCAATCACCACCAATTCAAACCAACTACAATACAATTCCCAACCACCGATTCCAGTCAATAATGTCAATTCGCAAATTCACAAACACCAATTAAATACACTTATTATTCTTTATTATCAGCATTTTTATAATTTTATTCGTATTAGGACCCAGAATTAATTCATCACCGTCCACCGTCAACTCACCGAAGTTCACCGTCGACGGCGGTAAAATTTATCGGTGCCCGATACGCGTCGGGTTTCCAATTTGTGTATCTATCCCAATAATACTATTGTTCTAAAAATAAATTTCACCATTTAAATTAATATTTTCTCGCATTAAAATATATTTTTTTTCAAAAAACCAGTCAATTAATCTCCTGCAGAAATTAAGTAAAATAATTACATGAATATTCAGTACACACGCGTGTAAACACGCACCAACAGAAAAGAAGCCAGGCAACATATCGGAAACAACAGAGGAAAAGAGAACTGAGAACAAAAATCCACCAAAAGGACAGTCGGACGCCACGCCGGAAAAATAGGCGGCAGCCGGAATAACAACAGGAGGCGGACACACTAAAAAGAAACGCCACGCGCCACCTCTTATCGGAAAAAGCCCGGAAGGCGGCGACCAGGCAGCATACAGAAATCGAGCACAAAACAAGCACGGAACACACACAGACATCGCACCACCGCCACCAGCCGTAAACTGGAACGGCGGCGAAAGTCGTCGGCAAACAAGAAGAAAATAGCAACATACTCACCGAGAAGAAAGGAAACACAGGGGAGAAAACCCAGAGACAAAGAATCGAGTGAGGCGAAAGAGGGAGAAATCGAATAGGAGAGATTAGAGAGATTGAATAGGATCGAGAAATAATGAACCGAGAAGCGGAAGAACGGGTTAAACCCGAGTAATACAATCCCCCCCTTTTTCTATTATTATTGTTTTCGTGATAACCTTGGACTCGGACACCGCAATTTAAAAAATTTAACGAGCTTTTAACGGGTAAAATAATCCGAAAATTCATGAAAATGGTTTTAAAAATCCCGATGTAATTAGGAGTTCATGGAATAAAATTTTCCGAAATTAAAAAATCACTTCTACAACGCACATTGGACCCGCGTTTTATAATTTAACGAATAATCACGCAGGTAAGTAAAAATCGAAAACAGTTTCCAAAATAATTTTAAAATTCTCAGAATATTCCAAATTTAAATAAAATATGAATTTCGTAATTTTTGAAGAATTATAGAATTAAATACTGACTATACAATTAAATACAATCAGAAAATCCTTTAAGGGTAAATAATCAATAAAATATTGATTTCTCAATTTTAAAAACTCTTAAAAATAATTAATAAAATTATGAAGCCATAAAAATGATTTAAGAGATAACCCAAGTATTTATGGAAATAAATCCTGAATAAAATCACCTTTAAATATAAAAGTGAAACAACACAGCCTCACAATGAATTACACAATTGATACTCGAACACCAACGATCACACATAATTAACAATAAAATAATATCCAACTGACAACACCCATACACATATTTTAAATACTTACTTATTCAATAATTGCACATTTAAATAATAAAAATATACGAGTCGTTATAATCTCCCTGCGGGCTATGGCTGGGGAAGTAGCTCTGAAGTCCCCTGGATATCCTAGTGTGATGGCTCTCTCAGCTGTCAGCGCCTGTCGTAGCTCTACGATGCGGGTAGATGTCGTGGTGAGCTCAGTGTTAAGCTGAGCTATTATCCAGTCGTGTACAGCTACATGTATGGTTGCCGGGGGTGGTAGAGGTGAGTCTGGGCCGCTAGAGGATATGTCATAAGTCTCGTAGGTCTGTCCATCCATCCTATCCTCCTCGTCATCATCAGTATAGGGCGAAGGACTCTGCATCCCTTGGTGTGGTATAGGAGAACGAACAGTCAGGAGAGGGTATATCTCTATATCCCTCCAGCCTAAGTCATCTCCCTGGGGCATCTCAACGTTATCATTTATGGGGACGGGAAGGTCAGTCTTCTCTTTCGGGGCATCCTCAGTAGGGTCATCATCTGAGTCATCAATAGGTGGGTCCTCCGGCTCGGGAGTAGGGTCATGTTCAGGGGCCATAACATCGTCAACCAGGTCAACCTCCCCCATAGGCTCCACTGGTACCTGACATAATAGGCAAGGTGTTACTAAAATAGAGTCGGAATTCCTTTAAGGGTAAAACTGTCAAGACTACCCATGTAGCCTGACGACGAACTCGAATTGAGTTCTAATTGATTATTTATTATTCTTATGTCTACATATTTTATATCCTATAATTTCCAAGATTTGATAACCTAAGGCTTTGATACCATTTATGTGGCGCCCCAAAATTCGGGGTCAGGGATCTAGGAGGCCACGCCATCTTGAACACTATATACCACATACCTCGCATCACAATATATAAATACTAACACTTTACGACCCCGCACTTATCACACACACACCCTTATATGTTATTATCTTGGAAACGAACCATTCATTACTAGATTAAATCAATCAACAAAGTGATAATTATTACAACTGATAGGGATAAATAAATTATGATTGTATAATTAAATACTGCATTAATTGTACAAGCTGTGGACTGCTAGGCCCAATAAAAAGATATATGATACTCAGACCAGGAAGGTTAAGCCTGATGGACCAGATCAGGCCTGATGGAATAAAAAAGGCCCAAAAGCCCTGATTATTAATTAATTTTGTAATTAATTAATAAGGGAAAAATCAGATGTTGAGAAGAGTCCCGATAAGGATATAAATCCTTAGAGATTAGCCTCAAGGGGACCTAAAAGGATAAGGAATCAGTTTCCTACTATCTAGGACTCCAAAGTCCATTCTAATTATGAGACTTGCCCACCAAGTCTCCTATACCAAGTCCAATTCAAGGACTCCCAACATCTATATAAGGGGCCTCACCCCACAAATCAGAACTACGTTTTTTGGCTTGATTCTCTAATTCACAGAGATACGTAGGCATCTTGTAAAGGCATAATTAAGCTACGATACACGAGAGCAGCCATTAAAGGCCTTGAGCTCCCGAATCTTAGTAATAAATACAGCAAATAATAACCTTAGTTTTTTATCCATAACATTTGGTGCCGTCTGTGGGAAAGCAGAAAAACAACAATGGCGAGAACACGGAGAACAATTGGAGCTCTAGAGGAAGGAACACCATCAGAGATAACCCAGGTGATTTCATCAACCGTGGAGGTTCCTCCCCATTCAACTTATGCATCTACTCAGGGGGAAGCCCAGACAGGGGCAACTCAACCTCAGCCACAAGGGACAACTCCCCCGATTATTCAAGGTACGAATCCTCAAGTTCAACAAGTACATATACCTGTGAATTCTCGACCCGTCGGGTATGAATATTCAACTATTGTTACTACTAACCCCCCTTATGGGATGCCCCTTCACCCTGAGGTTGGAGGAAGCGGATATGCTGGGCGAAGCGAAGCACGAGGGCAGTCGCCCCCTATATACGAGGTTTGGGTCCTATCCCTGAGGATCGGGAATTTTCTGGTCCTTACACTGAGAGAGACTCCGAATCTTCGGATGATGAAGTGGCCCCGAGAAGGAGGCGTCCTGGAAAAGAGCCAATGGCCGATGGAAGGCAACGCCCCCAAAGCACCCCAGGGGTGAATCCCCAAGAAGTGCAGGAAAGGATCAGGGCTCATGAGGCTGAAATCCAAAGGCTGAGGCGTGATTTGGAGGCTCACCAGGCCACCAGACCCCAGATACCTCCTAGGGGGAGAAATCCTCCTCCTGTCATAGACCTGGATGGTCCGGTAAGAAGAAGGGCTGCTGTCCCAAGAACTGATCCAAGCAATCTCCTTCCCCTTGGAGATCCTGATGATCCAACTCCACCCTTCACAGAAGAGATAATGAATGCCCATATCTCAAAGAAATTCAAGATGCCCACTATCAAAGCCTATGATGGCACGGGAGACCCCGCTAATCATGTTAGGACATTCTCTAATGCACTGCTGCTGCAACCCGTGAATGATGCTATAAAGTGTCGGGCCTTCCCTCAAACCCTGTCGGGTATGGCTCAAAGATGGTACAGTCGCCTGCCCCCAAATTCTATTGGATCGTTCAGAGAATTAAGTCAGGCTTTTATTAAGCAATTCATCAGTGGAATAGTCCATGAGAAAAGTTCAGCATCTCTTATGAGTCTTGTGCAGGGAGCTAAGGAATCCTTGAGAGATTACCTGAATCGTTTTACAAAGGAGACTTTAAAAGTCCCAGACCTTGATGATAAGGTAGCCATGATAGCACTGCAACAAGGAACCAGGGATGAGTTTTTCAAGATGTCCTTGGCCAAACGTCCCCCTGAAAACATGTTGCAACTCCAAGAGAGGGCAGGGAAGTATATCAAGGTCGAAGAAAGCATGAGGAAGACCATAGTAAGTAATGAGCCCACTGGAGGCAAGAAGCGAAAAACTGATCTGGAGTATATCGCTAAGGACAAATATCCTAGAACCGAACAAAACCCTGATTCAACCCCCAAGAAGGGAGGACCTGGGCAAAAGTTCACTGAATACGCTAAGCTGAGTGCTCCTAGAAGTCAGATTTTGATGGAGATTGAGAAAGATAGAGATATTCGTTGGCCTAAGCCCTTGAAGGCTGATCCCGCCAAGCTAGATAAGAGCAAGTATTGCAGGTTTCATAAGGATGTTGGCCATGACACCGATGAGTGTAGGCAATTGAAAGATGAAATTGAGTTTTTGATTCGAAAAGGAAGGTTGAACAAGTATACTGGAGATGGAGGGGACAGAAACAATAATGGGAGGAAGAACTTTGAAGATCGTAGGAGGGACCAAGACGATCAGGGGCGGAATCCCCAACCTAGAGGGCCGGTTATAAATCCAATTTTTGGAGGACCACGACGCCCTCGAGGACCTGTGATAAACACGATCTTTGGAGGTCCAACTGCCGCTGGATTGTCCAAAAATTCCAGAAAGGCATACACCAGGGAGGTTATGCATATTGTTGGCGAAGCCCCGAAGAGGGCCAGGACAGAAGTAACATTGGCTTTTGATGATTCCGACCTAGAGGGCGTGAAGTTTCCCCATGACGACCCGCTCGTCATAACACCGATAATAGGAAATAGCCCGGTTAAGAGGGTCCTTGTGGATAATGGTGCTTCTGTGGATATCTTGCTCCACGACACCTTTCTAAGGATGGGGTATAACGACTCCCAGTTGACACCAACCGACATGCCGATATATGGATTTGCTGGAGTAGAATGTCCTGTGGAAGGGATAATCAAATTGCCAACCACCATAGGTACGGAGCCAAGGCAAGCAACGCAGATGCTGGATTTCGTGGTGGTAAAGGCTAGTTCAACTTATAATGCTATCATGGGGAGAATAGGGATACATGCCTTCAAGGCAGTCCCCTCTTCCTACCATTCAGTCATGAAGTTTCCCACCCGAAACGGGATTGGAGAAGAGAGAGGAGATCAAAAAATGGCTAGAAGCTGTTATGTGGCCTCTTTGAGGGCAGATGGAGTCGGGGGGCAGGTTCTTCCTATTGAAGATATGGATGTTCGAGAAAATGATGAGAATAGAGGAAGGCCAGCAGAAGAATTGGTTTCGGTTCCTTTAGACCCCGAGAATCCTGAGAGGATGACTTTCATTGGAGCCACATTAGAGGAGCCCCTTAGAGGGAAGTTAGTGAAATTTTTGCAAGAAAATAGTGATGTGTTTGCATGGTGAGCAGCTGATATGCCAGGCATAGACCCGGAGTTAATTACTCACAAGCTAAACGTGGATCCAAGCCGGAAGACAGTGAAACAAAAGAAAAGAAATTTTGCCCCGGAAAGACAAGAGGCTATAAAATAGGAAGTAGAAAAGCTCTTAGAGGCTGGTTTCATTGAGGAGATTCAATTTCCGGAGTGGTTAGCAAACCCTGTAATGGTGAAGAAGGCTAATGGAAAGTGGAGGATGTGTATAGACTTTACTGATCTGAATGATGCATGCCCCAAAGACTATTTTCCGCTGCCTAGAATTGATACTTTGATTGATGCCACTGCTGGACATGAGATGCTGAGTTTCATGGATGGATTTAGCGGATACAACCAGATCAAAATGCATAAGGATGACATTCCAAAGGTATCATTTATCACTGACTTTGGTGTTTATTGTTATCTTGTTATGGCGTTTGGTCTCAAGAATGCAGGAGCCACCTATCAAAGGTTGGTGAATAGAATTTTTAAGGATCTTATTGGTAAGACTATGGAAGTCTATGTTGATGACATGTTAGTCAAGAGTCTAGTAAAGACTGATCATATAGCCCATTTAAGGGAAGCTTTTGAGGTCCTGAGGTACCACAAGATGATGTTGAATCCTACGAAGTGTGCTTTCAGAGTAGGATCTGGAAAATTCTTGGGACTGATGGTCTCAAAGAGGGGAATTAAGGCTAACCCGGATAAAATAAAGGCGATCCTGGATATGGAACCACTAAAAACTGTTAAGTATGTTCAGAAGCTTACAGGAAGGGTTGCTGCGCTAGGACGATTCATCTCCAAGTCGGGGGACAAGTGTTTGTCATTCTTCAAGTCGCTAAAGAGCATCAAAGACTTTGTATGGAGTGAGGAAAACCAGAAGGCATTTGAAGAGTTAAAGAAGTATATGGCCCAGGCCCCATTGTTGGCCAAGCCAGTTCTGAGTGAAATTTTATTCTTGTACTTGGCTGTTTCAGAGAGCGCCTTGAGCGCGGTGTTGGTTAAGGAGGAACTGAAAGTCCAGAAACCCGTATACTATGTCAGCAAAATTTTGCATGGTGCTGAGTTGAATTATTCAACTATTGAGAAATTCGTTTTAGCCTTGGTAATGGCTTCAAGAAAGCTGCGTCCTTATTTTCAAGCTCACCAGATTGAAGTGCTAACAAATCAGCCACTGAGAAATATCATTCACAGTCCTAAGGCAAGTGGGAGACTGAGTAAGTGGGCAATAGAGTTGGGAGAGTTCGATCTCAAGTATAAGCCACGTACTGCCATAAAAGCCCAGGCACTAGCTGACTTCGTGGTGGAATGTACCATACCCAACCAAGAAGTCGGGGGGCAGGAAGATACCATACCTCAAGACAAGGGAGTCGACAATGGGGACAAGAAGGGAGTCGACAATGGGGACAAGGAGAAAGAATATTGGGTTCTCTATTTTGATGGAGCATCAAAAACAAATTCCAGTGGAGCAGGGTTGGTTTTGCAAAGCCCTGATGGATTCTTAATTGAGTATGCTATGAAGCTAGACTTCCCAACCACAAACAATGAGGCAGAGTATGAAGCCCTGATTGCTGGCCTTGGTCTAGCTGGGATACTTAGAGTCAAAAACTTAAAGGTCCGTGGAGACTCGAAGCTGATCATATCCCAGGTAAAGGGAAAATTTGAGGCAAGGGATGATACGATGGCTAAGTATGTTCGCCTAGTAAGGGCTGTGATGACCCAATTTAATGAATGCCATGTTGAACACATTCCAAGGGAAGAAAATGCTAAAGCAGATGCGCTATCAAAGTTTGCTTCATCTGAGATTGAAGAAAGTTCAGGAAGTGTGTACTTCCGTGTTTTGAAGACACGAAGCATAGATGTTAAGCTTGTGGCTCCCATAGGCTTGGGGACGTCATGGATTGATCCCATCAAGGCTTACATTCAGATCGGTTGGTTGCCAAGCGATGCAACTGAGGCACAGAAGTTAACTATTCGAGCACTAAGGTACTCTTTGATAGATGGAATTCTATATAAGAGATCTTTCGTGGTTCCTTACTTGAGGTGTCTCAGGCCCGACGAGGCACGCTTGGCTCTTGAGGAAGTGCATGAAGGTATTTGTGGGCAACACTTGGGGGGCAGGGCCTTGGCTCATAAGATAACCCGTTTAGGCTTCTATTGGCCAGAAATGATGACTGATGCCAAAGAATATGTAAAGAAGTGTGATCGCTGTCAGAAGCATGCACCAGTTGTTAGACAACCCCCCGAGATGCTGACCTCTATCAACTCGCCTATTCCCTTTGCTATGTGGGGGATGGATATTCTAGGACCTTTTCCTATGGCCACGACACAAAGGAAATTTCTGATTGTAGCCATTGATTATTTCACCAAGTGGATCGAAGCCAAACCCTTGGCCAAAATCACAACTAAGCAGGTTGCACAATTCCTGTGGGAAAACATTATGTGCCGATATGGAATTCCCTGTATCCTCATCACTGACAATGGAACACAATTCAACAATGAGGAATTCAAGAAGTATTGTGAAGAAAATGAAATTTAGTTACGATTCACCTCTGTGGCTCACCCGCAAGCCAATGGGCAAGCAGAGGTAGCAAATCGGATAATCCTGGATGGACTAAAGAAGAGGATCGAGAAGTCAAGAAATAATTGGGTGGATGAGATACTTCCCATATTATGGGCCTATAGGACTACCTGTAGAGTCACGACAGGAGCAACTCCTTTCATGTTGGCATATGGGGCAGAAGCAGTAGTTCCCGTGGAGATATCACATTCCTCTCCAAGGATTCAGGCTTTCAATACTGTAGAAAATGAGGAAGGGCAGAGGTTAGCCCTGGATCTAATTGATGAAGTGCGAGATGAGGCACATGCAAAGATAGTAGAATATCAGAAAAAGGCTTCATTCTATTACAACCTAAGGGTTAAAGAGAGATTTTTCAAACAAGGAGATCTAGTCTTGAGAAAAATAGAGGCTTCTGGTGTCGGACAGAAAGGAAAGCTTGCCCCGAATTGGGAAGGGTCGTACAGAGTCAAGAGCGTTCAGGGTAGAGGAACCTACAAGCTGGAAACTATGGAAGGTTTTGAAGTCCCGAGGACCTGGCACGCACAAAACCTGAAGGTTTACTACGTGTAAGATAGGCGAAGTACGATTCTCACTTATCATTGTGATAAGTAGGTTTAAAAGCACCTTGAAGCTTTGCTTGCGTAGGATTTTTATATTCCAGTAGAATTTATATTGTCTAGTTATTGTTGATTAGGGTCGAACCCATGCTGTGTAAGGTTTTGGAAAATCAGACTTCATATTAAGGAGTTTGAAATTATTTTTATCTAAGGATGTTTAAAGTTCAAATGCATAGTAAGATTGTAAAGTTAAAACAGAAAGAGGTAAGAAAAGCAACATATGAAATATAACCCCGAAGGGTAACAAGTTTAGATATGAATAAAGTTCAAAAAGAAGATATACAAAAAGTTAGGCCTTGGAAGGCTGAGATTCCTCAGAACCACTATCCGAAGTCTCTTCGGAAGTCTCAGTCGTTCCTTCGGACGTCTCGGTTGTCCCCTCCGAAGTCCCTGTAGAAGTTCCCTCTACAGGAGATGCTGGCTGATGAGGTGCTGCTTTTGGAGGCTCTTCCACCCTGGCCTTCTTAGTGACAGGCTCAAACTCCTCTTCGGAAGAATCTTCCTCCTCTCCGTCCTTGATCATAACAGCAAGCTTCTCAGTAACACCTCCAAGCTCTGGAACCCGCACAGGGCAAGGAAAGGGGGACTGCTCAAGGACCTCTGGAAACTCATCCTGGATGGCCTCCACAGCAGCATCCCAGCCCTCTTTATAGCTAACTGGGTGAAGAAGGGCATCATGCTCCACCATCAAGTCCTTGAATTCTTGGTTGGCCTCCTCCAACTTCTTGTTGGCATCTTCCAGGCCAACCTTCCAAGCCTTAGCTTGGTGAATTGCCCCTTGGAAATGGGCGTTAGCCTGCAAGAGAAACAACGAAAGTTTAGAAAAGAAACATGGAAAGATAAGTACGAAGGGCATAAGTAAAGGACGTACCGTTGCCAGAGCCTGGGCTCCAAATAGCTCATTCCCCTCTAAGTCCTGTTGAAGGACAAAATCTTGATAATCCATCGGGGAGATGGAATGCTTAGACCATTCCTTGGACAGCGCCGTGCTGCCCACAATTGAGTCCTTGCCCCGGATCCCCCAAGCAGGTTGAAAATAGGCCCCTGGCCTCTGCTTGGTGCGCAGAACTTGGCCGGGGCCTTCCTCATCTGGCTCCGTTGCCTGAAGAAGGAACTCGGGGAAGCGGTCACCCAGTCGAGGGTCTTTAAAGATCTTCTCGGCCCTCTTCATCCTGGTTGTCTCCAGGTCCTTCGGCTTGGTAGCCTCCTCAATCTTCTCAGCCACTGCAACAAACAAAGTCAGTTGAAAACCAATGAAATAAAAGTGCAGGAAATAAAGGAGGTAAGAAAAGGAACTTACTTTTCTTATGAACGGGCGAAAGGCCGCGTTCTACCAGGACGGTCTCCCGGATAAGGTCCGAAGAATGGGAAGTACCATTGTCTTGCGTAAGGAGGTTGAAACCTCTAGCCTCCTCCTCGGACAAAGTTATGTCATTTGGGCTCCCGTCCACGGCCAGCCCAAAGGATGATCGAAACAGGGAGCCCCAATCTCCACCTTCCCAAATAACAAACAAAAAATCTTTCTTCCACCCCAAGTTGTTATCAGGGATGGACTTCCCATTCACGATATGGGGGATAGTGGGGCGTTGGTTGATAGAAACCCAACCCGGACTTTTATCAGGGCTATTTTTGAACTGAAAAATCTTCCTGAAGACAGCAACAGATGTGGGGATGTTGTGCTTGGCGCATTGCGACAGATAGCACCGAATCAACCTCCAGGAGTTAGGGGGAAGTTGGCAAGGGCTGATGCCCACATCAGCCAGTAGCAAAGGAATAAATGGATGAAAAGGGAGTCTAATACATGCCCTTAGAGTATCCCTATAGACGCATAGTGCGTCCTTCTTCCACTGACAGGCCCTGTCGGCCGGACCTGCAAGAACCAGCTTAAAAGGTTCCTTGATTCTGAAGCAGCTGATCAACTTTTCCAGCTCCTTGGGATCCCGTAAGGCGCTGATATGATCGTGTGCGTCCAGATGCACATCAGACGGGTACTCGTCCCCTCGAGTGTTGATCATGTCGATTAAGGAAGTATACCTCGATCGAATAGGAAAATCGTTGGACTTTCTAGCCACGTTCATCTTGGCCAAGCGAGTCATTCTTTTGTCAGCCATCTGAAAAAAGTAAGGGGCATGTAAATAGGCTATCTTAAAATGGCACATAATGGAAAAATAGACACGAAAAGCAAATGGAGGAATCTTACCTGAAGAAGCGCTCCTGAAAAAGGCTTTGAGCTCCGACTTGTTGTTATTGCTCTGAGAATCTTAGCAGGAAGAGAAAGAAGAAAACTAAGAAATGAGAAAGTGAGGAGTAATAGCCTTTCCTCATTCCTTTATATAAGAGGAAAGGGAAGCTGAAGGGATGAAAAGCCCATTGAGAACAAAGGCCCATAAGAAAAGGCCCAGAAAAAGGAATATTCCAGAATATTCCTAGGAATTCTAGAGCATTCTAAACAGGGTGTATTAAGCCCAGTAATATTTGGTAAAGCCCAATAAAGAAGCCCAGTAATATTTGGTAAAGCCCAATAAAGAAGCCCAGTAATATTTGAAAAGCCTAATAAAGAGGCCCAGTAATATTTGAAAAGCCCAATAAAGAGGCCCAGTAATATTTGAAAAGCCTAATAGAAAAAGCCAGGCCCTGGAAAATTCAATTTTAGCCCTAAAAGATGTAAGGACCAATGGAGAAGGCTAGAAAAAGACCAGAATCCAGGTCGAGATCCAGGTCGTGAATCCTGCCCGAAATCTTTCGAGCAGACTCCCGAAAATAACGGGTAATAAAGACCAGAATTCAGGTCGAAATCCAGGTCGTGAATCCTACTCGAAAACTTTCGAGCAGGCACCCGAAAATAACGGGCAAAAAAGACCAGGATTCAGGTTGAAATCCAGGTCGTAATCCCTGCCCGAAATTTTTTCGACTAGGCTCACGAAAACAACGGAAAAAATAGGATTAAATTGAAGTCGAAATTTCGACCAGGAATGAGGTCGAATTAGCCAAGCATCTTTCAGGAATAAAGATTAAAAACCCAGGTCGAATTTCGACTAGGATCCTGGTCGAAATCCAGGTTGTGGATCCTAGTCGAAATCCTTCGACCAGGAATCAAGAAAACCAAAGAATTTTCGACCAGGATTCAGGTCGAAATTTCGACTAGGATCCTGGTCGAAATCCTAGTCGATGGGCTCAAGATCAGAAGCTAAAAGTGGGGAATTGACGACCTAGATCCAGGTCGAAATTTCGACTAGGATCCTGGTCGAAATCCAGGTCGTGAATCCTAGTCGAAATCCTTCGACCAGGATGACAAGGCTGACCCCTATTTTCGACTAGGATCCAGGTCGAAATTTCGACTAGGATCCTGGTCGAAAAAGGGCTGGAAATCTGAAAAATCCAGAAAATTAGGAAAATCCCAGAAAATTAGGGAAAAATCCCAGAAAATTATGGAAAATCACAGAAAATTAGGGAAAAATCCCAGAAAATTAGGGAAAATCCCATAAAATTAGGGAAAATCCCAGAAAATTAGGGAAAAATCCTAGAAAATTAGGGAAAATCCCTGAAAATTAGGGAAAATCCCAGAAAATTAGGGAAAAATCCAGAAAATTAGGGAAAAATCCCGGAAATAAGGGAAAAAATTCCTGGAAATTAAGATAAATCCTGAATAAAAGGAAAATTCATTGTAAATGTGTAGGTCGCTCCACACTTTACGGAAAAACGAAACCCTGTAAGGGAACGAATAGACTTAACTTCTGCGAAACCTAATCAATGTTTCCCAAAAGTTGGGGGGCAAATGATAGGGATAAATAAATTATGATTGTATAATTAAATACTGCATTAATTGTACAAGCTATGGACTGCTAGGCCCAATAAAAAGATATATGATACTCAGACCAAGAAGGTTAAGCCTGATGGACCAGATCAGGCCTGATGGAATAAAAAAGGCCCAAAAGCCCTGATTATTAATTAATTTCATAATTAATTAATAAGGGAAAAATCAGATGTTGAGAAGAGTCCCGATAAGGATATAAATCCTTAGAGATTAGCCTCAAGGGGACCTAAAATGATAAGGAATCAGTTTCCTACTATCTAGGACTCCAAAGTCCATTCTAATTATGAGACTTACCCACCAAGTCTCTTATACCAAGTCCAATTCAAGGACTCCCAACATCTATATAAGGGGCCTCACCCCACAAATCAGAACTACGTTTTTTGGCTTGATTCTCTAATTCACAGAGATACGTAGGCATCTCGTAAAGGCAGAATTAAGCTACGATACACGAGAGCAGCCATTAAAGGCCTTGAGCTCCCGAATCTTAGTAATAAATACAGCAAATAATAACCTTAGTTTTTTATCCATAACAACAACCCAAAAGTAATTAAGTCTTACCGGGGAATAACCTTTAAGTAAGGCTAGTCCGTCGGCCAAATATTTATTTCTTATTCATTACCTTATATAATTATACTTGTAAATAAGCTGAACTAAAAACAATTGAAAACCAATCCAGCTTATTCGGTCTACCTGTGGTATAGTACCAAACAACCTACGGAACAGCTGGCCATTTCCTGGCTGTGAGTTTCATGATAGGCATCTTGATTCACTGTTGTGTTGTGTCAATTTAAGAAAATAAGTGTGAGCTATAATGCCCAGCATAATAATGTACAGTATGAAATGACTGTATGATAACTCAAGTAAAACGTCATATATGATTAATATGTTTTATTCAAAAATAGTTTTTATTGGTGATACACACCTTCTTTTGAAAATAATCCTTTAGTGGATTTATTATCCTTCAAATACCTTAATGGTAAACCCAGCACTAAGCTCGGGTTATGGTATTGTATTACAATTCCAGTTGGAAAAATAGTAGGACGTTAATTGGAGCCGCCGCATACGATGATCAGTCGTACTACGGGAAAAATAGTAACCATTTCTACTAGTAGAAGGACGACACCTTCGTATCCCCGATATCACCCTTTCCGCATTCGGGCTACGTGTCCCATTTTTAGGTATACACATACTTCACAAGTTCCTGAGTACACATAGTACCTTCGCCTGCGGTACCTTTGATAGTCCACCTAGCACACATAGTACTAGAGTCTAAACCTCCCTTGTCCTTTAACAGAATTCTATCATATCTTGAGAACTCGAACCACATCGAAGTTCCCCCAAGCGTTTTGCTTGTTGATAGAAACAACTTATTTTATTAGCGTATATATGTATATGTATACGTACTTCCGAATATTTCAGAGGAAGTACTAAGGATGTGAGTTGACCGTTGTCAACAATTAATTAAATAAGGGGGAGTTTCTTTTGAAACTATATTCAAAATATTTAAAATAAGTCGAGATAATATTTTTCAACGATCTGAAATTATTCGAATGATTTTCCGAAAATCAGAAAGTATTATAGATCGGGTTTTACGATTTTTAAATCATAAATAAATCATTTAATAATAATAATTAATAATTAAATATTAATCATTAAATAATTAAACCTCGAATAATTATGCTTTTAAAAGAATATTGAAATATTATTCCTCAAGTAATTTATGTTTAAGTAATTTAATAATCTTTAATATTTAATCGGGTTTGAAATAAATAATCGTTGGAGAATACTTCTCCCATAATAAATGAATGGTTAATTACTATTTATTATTCGAACAATAAAATATAGTTGAGGGAATACGATCTTTGGAAATCGTTTTAATAAAATTTCGAGGTATTCAATATTTCGTAAGTCGACGTTGAGTCCCTTAATACGTAACTACTATGGACCTTAATCGTCCTATAAATATCACCGGAATGATTTTCAGGGTTTTTATTTTAAAATCCCAACCGTCACGCTTATGGCGGAGTTAAAGATTTTGTAAAAATATACGTATCGTACAATATCGCTACATTATGCGAATCTGAATACTAAGTATCAGGGAAAGCATGATATTTATGCAATAATAATAAAACAATTCTTTCAAAACACAACAGTAAATGGTAGTTGATTTCGTAAACTTACTTGGGTATCTCGAGGTGGAGGATGCTCTAGGTTCCGCTCGGTAATCTATAACCATAAACACAATTCATTTTGTTAGGTCCCGCTCTAATTTACGGCGATTGGAACTTATATGCTACTTATTATGCACCCTCTCAACTTATATCACCCTTATAATTTCTTTAAGTCCTTATTCACATTATGGTCGCTTCCTTTTTCAAAGTATCTTAAGTCCGTTTTCATTTTCATCGTCGTCTCCGCTTATGGATTCTACGGTTTTCTAATCGCGCGGTCTCGACGATATTTTTATAAAATTGAAAACTAATAATTTTCACTTGAAATTTTTATGGAAGTTAAGGAACTCAATTTGATACTCTATGTAAAAATTACATGATTTATGAATATTTTTAAGTCGATCCTTTTTATTTTCAAAATTCATAATTCGTAGCAGTTTTTGTCGTGTAAATCACTTTTAGTAAAACGGCCATAACTTTTGATCCGTAAATCGGAATCACGCGATTCAAGCACCTAAACGATCCTTATAACATTTTATATCATAATCAAGTGTTATTTTTTAAGAAAATATAGTTTACATCTTTGGTACTTTTTGCAGAAACTTAGTGTTATATTTTGTTAGTTTTAGCGAGATTACGGTTACGATCCGAGTTTCGTTTATGCCTTAAATCTTTATACTACCACCAACAATCCATATATCATCATCACCACACTAACTCCTCTCAATAAAATCATGTTCTTGAGGCAACAACCATCAACCTTAAATCTACTTAGCTAAACATCAAGATTACAACAATACTTCCACCAAAACTAGGTTTACAACTATGATCTAAAAGAATCTTGAACTTAAATCTTAAGTAAGGATGGGTCAAAGATTTATACCTTTCTTGAGAGATTGAGATGTGTTTTTGATGATGGTGAAGTCTTGGGAGTGCTTGGTAGGGTTTTTGGAACCTAAAATAATCATTAAAATCAAGAAACCAAAGAAAAGTTACTATTCATACTATTCACTATCATCTTTCTTGAATTTATATCACTCATCAAACCTTGATAAAAAGAGCTTAAATATTTATATTACCTTAGGTTAGGAGGTATGAAGCTTGATAATTAATGGGGGAATTTTTCCATGGCTAGAGTTTGGTGATTTGAATTTGATTTCCTTGTTTTTTTAGAAAGGGCCGAATGTGATGTTCTTGGGAGAGAAATTGTGTTGGCTTCTTGGTTGGTTCTTGTAATAATGCTTGTGATATCTTGTTTATTATCTAGTATAAGTCCTAGGATAGATTTATGTTGGCAAATCTTTGGACAATACTAGCTAGCCTTTCTAGATTACAAGCTAAGCTAATTAGTTTAGCCATTAACTTTACTATTCTCCTAGCCCTTAAATGATCATCCTACTTCCTTAGCTTACTATTTGATAAATCAACCATGGTTACTTTTTTACCACAGTTCGTTAGTACGATACATTTATTTAATCATTTACGTGTTCATTCAGTCGCTTAAACGTTTTCGTAATAATTTCTCGTAAACGGTTCGCGACGTAAATCCTTTCGTATTTATTCCTTATGTTTTGAAGTATCGTCCTTGGATATAAATCCGTAGGGTTTTAAACTCGTAATTATATTTTGATTCCCGTAATCCTCGATGATTCGTAAATATGGTCATTTTTCAAAGTTCGTTTTCTTCAAAAACTAATAGCGTTTACATACACTCATTTGGTACGTATAAACATAATATCAACTTCGAAACTCATTTTCCCATGCACAACATAGTGTGGGCTAAAAAAAGTTTTCCCCGTCCGTCAGGGTTATTATTCATTAAACATTTTTACAAGGTCTCATAAACTCGAGTTATTACATTTACTCTCATAAATGCTAAAATTGTTTCTAATATTATTTTTGTTGCTTTATAATATTATTTATTATTTTTAGGAGTTTATAAAATTTAGAAATCAATATTTTATTGATTATTTATCTTTAAATGATTTTCTGATTGCATTTAATTATAAAATATGTATTTAATTCCAGAATTCTTCAAAAATTATGAAATTCATATTTCCTTAAGTTTGGAATATTTTGAGAATTTTAAAAAAATGTTTTGGAAATTTCTGGCTCTTATTCACCCGCGCGTTATTCGTTAATTCGTTAAACTGGGGGTCTGCTGCGCGTTCCAAAATTATTTTAAAATTTTAAAATCTTACATTATTAATTTAAATTTATTCTGAGATTTCAGAACTCTTTTCGTATTATTTCGAGTTATTTTACCCGTAAGTTATTCGTTAAAGTTGGCAATTGCGGTTACAGATTCGGAATAATAAAAACAATAAAATTAGATAAGTTTGATCCCATTTCTTCCTTATCCCTCGAGCATTAACCTCACCTCATGTTTTCTCTTTTCCTGTCTCATCTCTCTCTCCGACCTCCTCTTTCAATCTCTTTTCTCTCTTAAATCTCTCTGTTCTCCCTTCTCTTTCTCTCCCCTCTCTCTATCCCTCCTTCTTTTCTTTATTTTACCCGTCTCTTCCTTGTATTCTATTCCTTCCCGCCGCTGTATTTTCCGGTCGTTGCCCTTCGCTGCTCCGGCGAGGTGTGTGTGGCGCGTGTAGTGTCGTGTGCGTGTCATTATGTGTGCGTGTGTGCGTGAGTTATGTGTGTATATGTGTGTGCGATTGGCGTGTGTGTGCATGCCTTATATGTGTTCTAATTTCCGTTGCCGCCTCCCGGATTCCAGCGAGGTGTCGCGGCGTTCTGTTGTGCTACGCATACGCGCGTATTTCTGTATTGCCCTGTACTGTGATGCTGTTGTTTGGCTTGGAAATTTTGGATTGAATTTTTATTGTTTTTGATTAATATTCATGAAATTAATTATTTATTTTTGGGTACCAACGAATTTTACCGCCATCGGCGATGAGCCTCGGCGAGCCGACGGTGGATGGTGATGATTTTTATCTGAGTCCTATATTTATAAATTAAATAAATTAATTCGTGGAGTTAATTTTGAAATGAAAATGAATAATAATAATTAATAGTTAAATTTGTATCGGTGGTTGGGATTGGTGAATTGGATTGTTGTTGCGGTTGTTGTTGTGATTTGACTTCGAATTGTGTCGACGGGTAGGCCGATAAACAAAGGAGATGCTCCCCGATTTTTGGGAAATTACTTCCGAAAATACGAAAATGTAACCTATAATTATCGGAGACGTCGAACGAGAATATGTAATTGAATTTTACAAAACTTAATTACGTGTTGAGACATGATATTTTATAAATGATCAAGTACCCTACTATTTTCAAAACGACGAGTATACGTACTTTTGGAAAATAAATACCGAACCGAGTTTCGAAAATGTGAACCATAATTGTTATGTGTAATTTAATAATACATATAAATACAAGTCAGGTTATGAAATCGTATGGGTAGAAGTGACAGTGATATTATGTTAAGCTTAAGTGATTATCTGAATTAGGGTATTTCAACCCTGTAGGTCCTAGTTGGAAGACCTGAGGATTGACATCGGATTAAGAATGATCTAATGGTTAGTCGTCGAGCTCAACAAGGTTCCAATCGAAGGACCCGAGTGTTGGGGTCGTATCCAGAATAGGGTAGTGGTTTGTCGATAAAGCCAAACGTGCAAGTCGAACCAAAGTCAACCAGTAATAGTGATTAAAGCTTATCAAGGCAAGTATTCCTAACTTTTCTCGTAACATACTGCAATTACTTCATTCCTATTCTAAGTTCAGAATAGTTAAATATTTTATATTTCGCTGCAATTACTCTTAATTATGAAAGTTCCTTTCATTATTGTTCCTATATTATCGATTGATCTCTTGAGCAAATACCTATTCTTCCAGGTTATTTTTGAACCCTGAATTGGGGTGTTTTGAAATTAAATTTCAAAACACTCTACGGGATGGATGGTTATTGTGAGGGCCAGTAATGAGCTGGATCCTATGGGTCGGGGATGGACCGGACGCTTGGCCGATAGTGCCTGGTACCCGAATAGATCTATATAGTGAGATATAGATCTGCACGGTATCCTGGCTGATCAGTAGGATATGAGTGCGAACTAGTGTCCAGTATAATTTATTATTGATCGCCATTAACGGCGTTCTCTCTCAAAAAGTTTTATGATTCCAAAACCGGACAAAACCTTGATTCAAGAGATGAATCTGGGAATTGCTCGTTACTTCTGTTTTATAATTCAGGGCTGGTAACAGCCAATGTTTTTTGCTTAACCCCCGTCAAATAAATAGAATAGTCTAAAATTATTTAAAGATTTTGTCCAAAAAAGTTCTTTTGATATTGATACTTGAAAATCGATTATATACTTGCTGAGCATTTTTTTGTCTCACTCTTACTTTGTAAATTTTTATTCTTTCAGAAATAAATGAGGATAAAAGTGAATAGCTTTGAATAGACAGTAGAAGTAAGAAAGATCTCCGCTGCAAGAGGATGAAGATGTTAGAAAAATTAGACAAGGGAATTAGTACAAACGTATTTAAACTTGTATTTTTTAGTTGTTGTGAATTATAGAAGGTTAGATTCTTGTCTCATACCATAACTTGTAAATGATCCAGATTTAAGGGGTTGTTTGTATATTATTTTATTTTATGTAAAGATTGTTTACTGACACCAAATCTTGACCCCGAATTTGGGCTATTACAAGTTGCCATCAGAGCAACAGGTTATTGGTCCCTGAAATAAGAATAGGTGAGAGTTAGATAGGAATGATAGGCTATATAAGATAGGAAAGACCTAGGCATACTCATTCTAAGTTTAAGTTGAGTGTGAAATAGGCATAGCAGATCCGATGTAGAATTAGTAAGATAAGATATTATTGAGGAAAATGGAAGGCGAATATAGCAACGCTATGGATATATTGAGTTCTCAGACCCTATAGTAATGAGGAATCGACAACTCGACGGAGACTGGGTAAGTTACCCTACTTTTCATGTAGTTTTAAAGAAAGATACGATTGATTCTTGTGAGAACTTCGTATAAGGAAAGCTAGGTGAGTTTTAGTATGGTTTAACTTAGAGTTAGGTGGTAGGACAAGCTCCACGCTGAAGGCAACGAGTCGATTGAAGCTGACGAAGATCCAAAGTTGCAAGTTTCAAAGGCACCGCCGTTGCGAGAAGGTTCTTATCACTTATTATGCGCTGCGCAAGGAATGATATCTACCTTATTAGGTATAGGAAGACTAGCAAGAAGATGCGACCTTATCTGCAGACAGAATGATAATTTGCATTAGTGGTTGTAAGTATAACATCAAGGACGACGATGAGAATATCAAAGTCAGTATCAGACGTCAGCATTAGGTTAGAGTTACGAATAAAATAATAGTCAACGGTAAAATGAAGTTTCGTCGACCAATAAATGCGAACAGAATCCAAGGAGAAATAAAAAATAAACCGAAGTGGAGAGACCCGTACATGGGTGTTCCTTTAATTAGATATCCCATTAGCGGATTATAAGAATAGCGAGTAACTTATATAGTAATGACGACCAAATGTCTGATTTTCAAATTTTAAAATGAGTTTTTAAAAAGATTTTCTTAATAAATTTTCAGAAGATCTTTGCATAAATTGAGTTTCACAATTTGGTTGTCGAAGTACTACTTAAGTTCTTGTTATCATAAGTAGAGAATGACCTAAAAGAATAATGGATCTAGACTCAGTGTTGTTAGTTTGGAGGACCAAATAGACCCACTACCAGGAAGAAAGTTTAAAGTTTTCTCGTGAAAGACGGATGTAAACTTTGTTTAATAATATCAATAATTGAATCAACATGTTAAAATATTTTTTACCCAATTCATGAAATTATTAAAATTTAACAAGTTTCGTGATTCGAACAGATAATGGATGATTGAAGGAAATGGAAGACTCTTCCAGATGATTGGAGAAGAATCATATTTCTATCGACGAAGTTAAGGCATTGCGTTATCGATGGTTATTCTACGTGACATAGATGAAATCGGAAGCAATGACTATAAATTTCATGAGAACGCAATTATGATCGAATTTTTAAAGCATTTAATGTGAAGGCATTTCCAGACGACATTCCAAAGTGATGATATGACCGAAGTTGTGAATCTTTTATTCGAATGATCCTTGAAGGTATATTTAAGTGAAGCGGGGATGGTGACCAACACTGTCATTCTTTTCTCTAATATGATAACATATGTTCTTCTTGATTCTTGAATACGTATGAGCTTCTCTTATCGACAAATTATATGAGGTGAAAATGAAAGAAAATTTATTGTATTCCTTCTAAATTATTCCTCTTCTCAAAATATTGATTCCTGATTGAGACAAACTGTGTTGTGGTGTGACGCTTTGTCGAAATGACGAAGAGTTGGTGGGACACCACCTAGTCATGTACTGTATGCCATATAGTATGAAAGACTAGCCATCTTGAGTACGAATATGGTTGTCTCATTCATATCTAAATCCTTCCTCATTCTTCTTCCTTCCATTTATTGACTTAACAGATTCTCCCAATTGTTTTGTTGCATTGTAATTCCTTACCCGGTTGTTCAATCAAAATTATATACACAAACTTTCCTCTTGGGTAAAGTCTATTCTTTGAAGATTTTAAAAGAAGTGGAATAGTCCTGTGTAGTAGATGGAATTACATGTCGAATATAGAGATGATTGCAAGCCAATAAATGGTGGACATATACGGACGAGGAAGAATGGACACACCGATAACGTGGTCGTTACAAAGACATCAAATTGGAAAGTTATTCGTGTTATGAGGATTTCATCAGTACGGTAGATTGCATGAACACGAAGCACTTCAAGTTAGAAGATTTTGACGTGAGATGAATAGTTAGCGAATCATCATAAGTAAATTAACTATAAAATAAGGAAGTAAAGTTGTGTACATCCGACAGAGCGAATGAGGGTCGGGACGACAACCGAAGATCAAGGAATTCTGAACAATGACTTAGACAGGCAATTAATAGGTGAAGCATCCCTTCATCGCAGGAAGATACTTGCCATGAAAATTCAAGATCAAAGAAATCTTTATTGTGAACAAATTTTGAACGCGTACTTCAAGGAATTGTTAGGTTCTCTAACTTGAGTAAATGAGTATGGTGAATTTAATACACTACCCAAGCCAGCGATGAAAGTCGATACGGGAACAAAAATGGAGATGAAGGAATGATGATCCGACTATGAAATCTTTTAAGGAATAATGTTCCAAAACTAATTGAGTTTTCATCAGATTGGGATAATGATAATTGAGACCATGCGTGGTTACCGAAAGATAAATAGATTAATTAATAAAAATGAGTGTATATTGTCAAGGATAGAAAATTTGTATTATTAGTTGAAGGATGCAGTATAATTCTTAAAAAAAAGTAATTGTATTCAAGTATCACTAATGAGAAATAAGACTAAAAGATATCCTTGAGATGGATTTATGAACAGGTATAAGTAATATGAACCATTAATTAAAAAGCTTGGATCTAAAGGAAAGTTAAAAAGAATCACAAAATAAAGTCTTTAAGAAATAACTGGATAATTTTAAGTTCATTAATAATATTTTGTAATATTCTAAAAGAACTGAGAAAAGGTATAATTATATTAATCGTTGTTGGTTAAAACCTTAGTCCGATTAAAAGCAACGTATGCTATGTCAAGATGGTAGTATATGTGATTAACAGCGTGATGTATTATGAATTATGTTGAACTAATTAATTTGGTTGATGGAAGTGGATGGATATGATTGTGAATGATTTGGTTGATTAATGGTTTAGGCTTGAGTCCGACAGGTAGTCGATGGTATAGGGGAAGTGCTGCTCAAATTTTCAGAAATTACCCTACTTTTAAGGATAAAGAAGTATATTTTCATTCTCATTGGTACTCCAAAGGATTGTGATCTCGGTTCTTGGAAAAGGTTGCTATGACCAAACCGACTTTATGTAATTGGTCTTTGATTTCATTTAGCTAGTCATCACTTGGTTTAATTGATCAATTAAAGGAGTTAATTGATTAACTTCGCCAACTAATGGTCAGTTAAATGGAAATCGATTCCAATTAGATTAAGTCAAATTCTGACAAGATTTTCAGATCCGAAATCAAAGCAATTAAGAATTTTAAAGAAATAAAGATCTTAGTAGAAATCGGAAATTTAGTAGAATTAGCGTGATGTTACTGCAATCATGTGCGAGGTTTTATCTAGATGAATAGGTCTTTGCAATAAACAAGAAGAGCATTTTCAAGTACTGAAGGTTCAAGACAAAACAAAGAGATTTTATCATCTGTAATAGCGTTCCAGGAAGGACTTTAATGTATACCCATATCGAATGACGATTGAATGGAAGTTACTGTAAAATAG